>NW_026047249.1:75000-80000 GCF_023864345.2 Schistocerca serialis cubense
CGGCCATGCACCACCACCCACCGAATCAAGAAAGAGCTATCAATCTGTCAATCCTTCCGGTGTCCGGGCCTGGTGAGGTTTCCCGTGTTGAGTCAAATTAAGCCGCAGGCTCCACTCCTGGTGGTGCCCTTCCGTCAATTCCTTTAAGTTTCAGCTTTGCAACCATACTTCCCCCGGAACCCAAAAGCTTTGGTTTCCCGGAGGCTGCCCGCCGAGTCATCGGAGGAACTGCGGCGGATCGCTGGCTGGCATCGTTTATGGTTAGAACTAGGGCGGTATCTGATCGCCTTCGAACCTCTAACTTTCGTTCTTGATTAATGAAAACATACTTGGCAAATGCTTTCGCTTCTGTTCGTCTTGCGACGATCCAAGAATTTCACCTCTAACGTCGCAATACGAATGCCCCCGCCTGTCCCTATTAATCATTACCTCGGGTTCCGAAAACCAACAAAATAGAACCGAGGTCCTATTCCATTATTCCATGCACACAGTATTCAGGCGGGCTTGCCTGCTTTAAGCACTCTAATTTGTTCAAAGTAAACGTGCCGGCCCACCGAGACACTCAATAAAGAGCACCCTGGTAGGATTTCAACGGGGTCCGCCTCGGGACGCACGAGCACGCACGAGGCGGTCGCACGCCTTCGGCTCGCCCCACCGGCAGGACGTCCCACGATACATGCCAGTTAAACACCGACGGGCGGTGAACCAACAGCGTGGGACACAAATCCAACTACGAGCTTTTTAACCGCAACAACTTTAATATACGCTATTGGAGCTGGAATTACCGCGGCTGCTGGCACCAGACTTGCCCTCCAATAGATACTCGTTAAAGGATTTAAAGTGTACTCATTCCGATTACGGGGCCTCGGATGAGTCCCGTATCGTTATTTTTCGTCACTACCTCCCCGTGCCGGGAGTGGGTAATTTGCGCGCCTGCTGCCTTCCTTGGATGTGGTAGCCGTTTCTCAGGCTCCCTCTCCGGAATCGAACCCTGATTCCCCGTTACCCGTTACAACCATGGTAGGCGCAGAACCTACCATCGACAGTTGATAAGGCAGACATTTGAAAGATGCGTCGCCGGTACGAGGACCGTGCGATCAGCCCAAAGTTATTCAGAGTCACCAAGGCAAACGGACCGGACGAGCCGACCGATTGGTTTTGATCTAATAAAAGCGTCCCTTCCATCTCTGGTCGGGACTCTGTTTGCATGTATTAGCTCTAGATTTACCACAGTTATCCAAGTAACGTGGGTACGATCTAAGGAACCATAACTGATTTAATGAGCCATTCGCGGTTTCACCTTAATGCGGCTTGTACTGAGACATGCATGGCTTAATCTTTGAGACAAGCATATGACTACTGGCAGGATCAACCAGGGAGCTGCGTCAACTAGAGCTGAGCAGCCGGCCGCCCGGGAGTGTGTCCCGGGGGCCCGCGCGAACACGCAAGCGTCCGCTCAATTATTCTGCAAACAGGAGGAGGCTGAGCTCCCCTGCACAACACACCTCGAAACCCTCTCAGGTCCCGGCGGCGCGCAGCGCCGTCCTAAGTACTTGGTCGGGTTCGAGAGAGGCGCAATCGCCCGGAGTTAGGCGAGTAGACGCTTTAGGTGCGACCACCCGTGCTCCCAACTGAGCTTGCCGCTGCCGACAGAGGCCCGGGAGCGTGCTGTCGTGGCATTGCCGGCGGGAGACAACACGCGCCACCTACGGTGACCGGCAGCTCCAACGCCAGCGCCACAGAAGGACAAAAGCCCCACTTGGGTGCCGAAGCGAACTCTCCCAGCACAGCGCACGCGCCAACACGTCCGCACAGCTGCGATACAAACCACCTGCGAGAACCGCTGGGGCGACCGAGCAGCAGACGGCGTCGCGGCGCCGAGCGCCGGGCGGCGGCGCATCCTCAGCGCACACAGTCCTCAATCGGACCAGCACACTGCAGATGGCCACCGCGCTTCGCACCGGGCCCGCGAGGACCTACTTTGGCCGCAAGGCGCCGCGAGCAGGGGGCGCCGGCGCGCAGCTGCGCCGCCTGCCGCGTCCGTCGGCCGGCGCGCCTGCCACTGGCCGCCCCCACCAGCCGGCTGTAGCGCGTGCGCCCACGCACCGCGCTGCCAGCACGCCGGGCGGCCCCCCCTCACCGGCCGGGGACGGTCCCACCCAGCCACCGCCGCGTATCGCCTCACACCCAGATCCCCTTTCGCGTTCGTGGGCATGGTGGGTCCCCTTTCACGTTCGTGGGCATGGTGGGTATCCCTGAAACAACCGGTTAATAGCTCGACCGATCGTCGCCAACACTGATTCACCTCTAGCGAGAACAACCGCACCACAACGGGTTACCTGTTGTTCATTTGCGTAACGTCACCAGCAAACGTAGACGTCCATCGCCATTTGCAACGAGTATTGCATGCCTGTGTCAGGTGTCACAACACACTACGTCTGCCCACATAGACGCAACAACATGTGCACGCCTCGAGAACACGTGGAAGGTAGCCCCCGTACGTATGCGGTGTCCATTGCGCGAACGACTGTCAGCCGGCCTCTGCAGGATGTCGCAGATGTGGAACGCGGTGCAACATGCTATCACGGTGTGTGAGAAGAGACGACTACGTCCGAATACACGCTCCACTACATCAACAGACTGCTCATGCTGATCGCCATCCAGGGCGTCCGTTCCTCCCACACGTCTGAATGGCGTACCACACTGCAATCCAGCTCTTATAGGGAGACGACACGTAGCTGCGTGCACAATATTTGGACTGTATGGTCTGCCGTTGCTAGGCGCAGTCGTCGTACGGTCACACATGTGCCACGATGTATCATTCAGTACATACGGACCAATGTGCAGTACAGTTTGTGGGTTTTGCGTACATCGGCGGACAGGTGACAGGCCGTACCACAACGTAGGCTGAGTACGTCGGCATGCGAAGGGCATTGAACATGCAAACTTCTCAACGACCAGCTTGCGAAGGCAGGGGGGAAGGGGGGGGGGCATGTACGTCCTGCTGCTATCCACATTACAGTGTATAGCAGGAGCATGTGGAAAGTCAGCAACACCTGCAAGGTGTTTAACATGACGCGATACACAGGGGACCGGGCAGTGCGAATAGCGAACTATATTGCGAGGGTTGCGGTTAGGCAACACTACACTAATTTAACGAGTTGCATAACAATTACAGAGCAGGTTCAGCGACAACGTGCGTCAGGTTAAGGCGCAATATAGGTTAGGTTGAGGCACAATATAGGTTAGGTTAAGGCACAACATGGGTTACGTTAAGGCACAAATTGGGTTACGTTAAGGCACAACATGGGTTACGTTAAGGCACAACATGGGTTACGTTAAGGCACAAATTAGGTTACGTTAAGGCACAAATTAGGTTACGTTAAGGCACAAATTAGGTTACGTTAAGGCACAAATTAGGTTACGTTAAGGCACAAATTAGGTTACGTTAAGGCACAAATTAGGTTACGTTAAGGCACAAATTAGGTTACGTTAAGGCACAAATTAGGTTACGTTAAGGCACAAATTAGGTTACGTTAAGGCACAAATTAGGTTACGTTAAGGCACAAATTAGGTTACGTTAAGGCACAAATTAGGTTACGTTAAGGCACAAATTAGGTTACGTTAAGGCACAAATTAGGTTACGTTAAGGCACAAATTAGGTTACGTTAAGGCACAAATTAGGTTACGTTAAGGCACAAATTAGGTTACGTTAAGGTACAATATGGGTTAGGTTAAGGTACAATATGGGTTAGGTTAAGGTACAATATGGGTTAGGTTAAGGTACAATATGGGTTAGGTTAAGGTACAATATGGGTTAGGTTAAGGCACAACGTAGGTTAGGTTAAGGCACAACGTAGGTTAGGTTAAGGCACAACATAGGTTAGGTTAAGGCACAACATAGGTTAGGTTAAGGCACAACATAGGTTAGGTTAAGGCACAACATAGGTTAGGTTAAGGCACAACATAGGTTAGGTTAAGGCACAACATAGGTTAGGTTAAGGCACAACATAGGTTAGGTTAAGGCACAACATAGGTTAGGTTAAGGCACAACATAGGTTAGGTTAAGGCACAACGTAGGTTAGGTTAAGGCACAACGTAGGTTAGGTTAAGGCACAACGTAGGTTAGGTTAAGGCACAACGTAGGTTAGGTTAAGGCACAACGTAGGTTAGGTTAAGGCACAACGTAGGTTAGGTTAAGGCACAACGTAGGTTAGGTTAAGGCACAACGTAGGTTAGGTTAAGGCACAACGTAGGTTAGGTTAAGGCACAACGTAGGTTAGGTTAAGGCACAACGTAGGTTAGGTTAAGGCACAACGTAGGTTAGGTTAAGGCACAACGTAGGTTAGGTTAAGGCACAACGTAGGTTAGGTTAAGGCACAACGTAGGTTAGGTTAAGGCACAACGTAGGTTAGGTTAAGGCACAACGTAGGTTAGGTTAAGGCACAACGTAGGTTAGGTTAAGGCACAACGTAGGTTAGGTTAAGGCACAACGTAGGTTAGGTTAAGGCACAACGTAGGTTAGGTTAAGGCACAACGTAGGTTAGGTTAAGGCACAACGTAGGTTAGGTTAAGGCACAACGTAGGTTAGGTTAAGGCACAACGTAGGTTAGGTTAAGGCACAACGTAGGTTAGGTTAAGGCACAACATAGGTTAGGTTAAGGCACAACATAGGTTAGGTTAAGGCACAACATAGGTTAGGTTAAGGCACAACATAGGTTAGGTTAAGGCACAACATAGGTTAGGTTAAGGCACAACATAGGTTAGGTTAAGGCACAACATAGGTTAGGTTAAGGCACAACGTAGGTTAGGTTAAGGCACAACGTAGGTTAGGTTAAGGCACAACGTAGGTTAGGTTAAGGCACAACGTAGGTTAGGTTAAGGCACAACGTAGGTTAGGTTAAGGCACAACGTAGGTTAGGTTAAGGCACAACGTAGGTTAGGTTAAGGTACAACGTAGGTTAGGTTAAGGTACAACGTAGGTTAGGTTAAGGTACAAC
>NW_026047249.1:87500-92500 GCF_023864345.2 Schistocerca serialis cubense
TGTACAAAGGGCAGGGACGTAATCAACGCGAGCTTATGACTCGCGCTTACTGGGAATTCCTCGTTCATGGGGAACAATTGCAAGCCCCAATCCCTAGCACGAAGGAGGTTCAGCGGGTTACCCCGACCTTTCGGCCTAGGAAGACACGCTGATTCCTTCAGTGTAGCGCGCGTGCGGCCCAGAACATCTAAGGGCATCACAGACCTGTTATTGCTCAATCTCGTGCGGCTAGAAGCCGCCTGTCCCTCTAAGAAGAAAAGTAATCGCTGACAGCACGAAGGATGTCACGCGACTAGTTAGCAGGCTAGAGTCTCGTTCGTTATCGGAATTAACCAGACAAATCGCTCCACCAACTAAGAACGGCCATGCACCACCACCCACCGAATCAAGAAAGAGCTATCAATCTGTCAATCCTTCCGGTGTCCGGGCCTGGTGAGGTTTCCCGTGTTGAGTCAAATTAAGCCGCAGGCTCCACTCCTGGTGGTGCCCTTCCGTCAATTCCTTTAAGTTTCAGCTTTGCAACCATACTTCCCCCGGAACCCAAAAGCTTTGGTTTCCCGGAGGCTGCCCGCCGAGTCATCGGAGGAACTGCGGCGGATCGCTGGCTGGCATCGTTTATGGTTAGAACTAGGGCGGTATCTGATCGCCTTCGAACCTCTAACTTTCGTTCTTGATTAATGAAAACATACTTGGCAAATGCTTTCGCTTCTGTTCGTCTTGCGACGATCCAAGAATTTCACCTCTAACGTCGCAATACGAATGCCCCCGCCTGTCCCTATTAATCATTACCTCGGGTTCCGAAAACCAACAAAATAGAACCGAGGTCCTATTCCATTATTCCATGCACACAGTATTCAGGCGGGCTTGCCTGCTTTAAGCACTCTAATTTGTTCAAAGTAAACGTGCCGGCCCACCGAGACACTCAATAAAGAGCACCCTGGTAGGATTTCAACGGGGTCCGCCTCGGGACGCACGAGCACGCACGAGGCGGTCGCACGCCTTCGGCTCGCCCCACCGGCAGGACGTCCCACGATACATGCCAGTTAAACACCGACGGGCGGTGAACCAACAGCGTGGGACACAAATCCAACTACGAGCTTTTTAACCGCAACAACTTTAATATACGCTATTGGAGCTGGAATTACCGCGGCTGCTGGCACCAGACTTGCCCTCCAATAGATACTCGTTAAAGGATTTAAAGTGTACTCATTCCGATTACGGGGCCTCGGATGAGTCCCGTATCGTTATTTTTCGTCACTACCTCCCCGTGCCGGGAGTGGGTAATTTGCGCGCCTGCTGCCTTCCTTGGATGTGGTAGCCGTTTCTCAGGCTCCCTCTCCGGAATCGAACCCTGATTCCCCGTTACCCGTTACAACCATGGTAGGCGCAGAACCTACCATCGACAGTTGATAAGGCAGACATTTGAAAGATGCGTCGCCGGTACGAGGACCGTGCGATCAGCCCAAAGTTATTCAGAGTCACCAAGGCAAACGGACCGGACGAGCCGACCGATTGGTTTTGATCTAATAAAAGCGTCCCTTCCATCTCTGGTCGGGACTCTGTTTGCATGTATTAGCTCTAGAATTACCACAGTTATCCAAGTAACGTGGGTACGATCTAAGGAACCATAACTGATTTAATGAGCCATTCGCGGTTTCACCTTAATGCGGCTTGTACTGAGACATGCATGGCTTAATCTTTGAGACAAGCATATGACTACTGGCAGGATCAACCAGGGAGCTGCGTCAACTAGAGCTGAGCAGCCGGCCGCCCGGGAGTGTGTCCCGGGGGCCCGCGCGAACACGCAAGCGTCCGCTCAATTATTCTGCAAACAGGAGGAGGCTGAGCTCCCCTGCACAACACACCTCGAAACCCTCTCAGGTCCCGGCGGCGCGCAGCGCCGTCCTAAGTACTTGGTCGGGTTCGAGAGAGGCGCAATCGCCCGGAGTTAGGCGAGTAGACGCTTTAGGTGCGACCACCCGTGCTCCCAACTGAGCTTGCCGCTGCCGACAGAGGCCCGGGAGCGTGCTGTCGTGGCATTGCCGGCGGGAGACAACACGCGCCACCTACGGTGACCGGCAGCTCCAACGCCAGCGCCACAGAAGGACAAAAGCCCCACTTGGGTGCCGAAGCGAACTCTCCCAGCACAGCGCACGCGCCAACACGTCCGCACAGCTGCGATACAAACCACCTGCGAGAACCGCTGGGGCGACCGAGCAGCAGACGGCGTCGCGGCGCCGAGCGCCGGGCGGCGGCGCATCCTCAGCGCACACAGTCCTCAATCGGACCAGCACACTGCAGATGGCCACCGCGCTTCGCACCGGGCCCGCGAGGACCTACTTTGGCCGCAAGGCGCCGCGAGCAGGGGGCGCCGGCGCGCAGCTGCGCCGCCTGCCGCGTCCGTCGGCCGGCGCGCCTGCCACTGGCCGCCCCCACCAGCCGGCTGTAGCGCGTGCGCCCACGCACCGCGCTGCCAGCACGCCGGGCGGCCCCCCCTCACCGGCCGGGGACGGTCCCACCCAGCCACCGCCGCGTATCGCCTCACACCCAGATCCCCTTTCGCGTTCGTGGGCATGGTGGGTCCCCTTTCACGTTCGTGGGCATGGTGGGTATCCCTGAAACAACCGGTTAATAGCTCGACCGATCGTCGCCAACACTGATTCACCTCTAGCGAGAACAACCGCACCACAACGGGTTACCTGTTGTTCATTTGCGTAACGTCACCAGCAAACGTAGACGTCCATCGCCATTTGCAACGAGTATTGCATGCCTGTGTCAGGTGTCACAACACACTACGTCTGCCCACATAGACGCAACAACATGTGCACGCCTCGAGAACACGTGGAAGGTAGCCCCCGTACGTATGCGGTGTCCATTGCGCGAACGACTGTCAGCCGGCCTCTGCAGGATGTCGCAGATGTGGAACGCGGTGCAACATGCTATCACGGTGTGTGAGAAGAGACGACTACGTCCGAATACACGCTCCACTACATCAACAGACTGCTCATGCTGATCGCCATCCAGGGCGTCCGTTCCTCCCACACGTCTGAATGGCGTACCACACTGCAATCCAGCTCTTATAGGGAGACGACACGTAGCTGCGTGCACAATATTTGGACTGTATGGTCTGCCGTTGCTAGGCGCAGTCGTCGTACGGTCACACATGTGCCACGATGTATCATTCAGTACATACGGACCAATGTGCAGTACAGTTTGTGGGTTTTGCGTACATCGGCGGACAGGTGACAGGCCGTACCACAACGTAGGCTGAGTACGTCGGCATGCGAAGGGCATTGAACATGCAAACTTCTCAACGACCAGCTTGCGAAGGCAGGGGGGAAGGGGGGGGGGCATGTACGTCCTGCTGCTATCCACATTACAGTGTATAGCAGGAGCATGTGGAAAGTCAGCAACACCTGCAAGGTGTTTAACATGACGCGATACACAGGGGACCGGGCAGTGCGAATAGCGAACTATATTGCGAGGGTTGCGGTTAGGCAACACTACACTAATTTAACGAGTTGCATAACAATTACAGAGCAGGTTCAGCGACAACGTGCGTCAGGTTAAGGCGCAATATAGGTTAGGTTGAGGCACAATATAGGTTAGGTTAAGGCACAACATGGGTTACGTTAAGGCACAAATTGGGTTACGTTAAGGCACAACATGGGTTACGTTAAGGCACAACATGGGTTACGTTAAGGCACAAATTAGGTTACGTTAAGGCACAAATTAGGTTACGTTAAGGCACAAATTAGGTTACGTTAAGGCACAAATTAGGTTACGTTAAGGCACAAATTAGGTTACGTTAAGGCACAAATTAGGTTACGTTAAGGCACAAATTAGGTTACGTTAAGGCACAAATTAGGTTACGTTAAGGCACAAATTAGGTTACGTTAAGGCACAAATTAGGTTACGTTAAGGCACAAATTAGGTTACGTTAAGGCACAAATTAGGTTACGTTAAGGCACAAATTAGGTTACGTTAAGGCACAAATTAGGTTACGTTAAGGCACAAATTAGGTTACGTTAAGGCACAAATTAGGTTACGTTAAGGCACAAATTAGGTTACGTTAAGGTACAATATGGGTTAGGTTAAGGTACAATATGGGTTAGGTTAAGGTACAATATGGGTTAGGTTAAGGTACAATATGGGTTAGGTTAAGGTACAATATGGGTTAGGTTAAGGCACAACGTAGGTTAGGTTAAGGCACAACGTAGGTTAGGTTAAGGCACAACATAGGTTAGGTTAAGGCACAACATAGGTTAGGTTAAGGCACAACATAGGTTAGGTTAAGGCACAACATAGGTTAGGTTAAGGCACAACATAGGTTAGGTTAAGGCACAACATAGGTTAGGTTAAGGCACAACATAGGTTAGGTTAAGGCACAACATAGGTTAGGTTAAGGCACAACATAGGTTAGGTTAAGGCACAACGTAGGTTAGGTTAAGGCACAACGTAGGTTAGGTTAAGGCACAACGTAGGTTAGGTTAAGGCACAACGTAGGTTAGGTTAAGGCACAACGTAGGTTAGGTTAAGGCACAACGTAGGTTAGGTTAAGGCACAACGTAGGTTAGGTTAAGGCACAACGTAGGTTAGGTTAAGGCACAACGTAGGTTAGGTTAAGGCACAACGTAGGTTAGGTTAAGGCACAACGTAGGTTAGGTTAAGGCACAACGTAGGTTAGGTTAAGGCACAACGTAGGTTAGGTTAAGGCACAACGTAGGTTAGGTTAAGGCACAACGTAGGTTAGGTTAAGGCACAACGTAGGTTAGGTTAAGGCACAACGTAGGTTAGGTTAAGGCACAACGTAGGTTAGGTTAAGGCACAACGTAGGTTAGGTTAAGGCACAACGTAGGTTAGGTTAAGGCACAACGTAGGTTAGGTTAAGGCACAACGTAGGTTAGGTTAAGGCACAACGTAGGTTAGGTTAAGGCACAACGTAGGTTAGGTTAAGGCACAACATAGGTTAGGTTAAGGCACAACATAGGTTAGGTTAA
>NW_026047250.1:0-29396 GCF_023864345.2 Schistocerca serialis cubense
AAGGTCGTGTTGTGTTGATGCGCAGGCAGACGCGTACAGAGAGACGAGCCCGGTCTGCAGCAGGGTGTGGCCGTGCCGAGTGCAGAGCAGCGGCGGCTCGGTTCGGTTCGGCCCGGCCCGGCGGGCCGCGCTGTTGTCGCGGACGTGAGCGCCCCCTGGCGGGTGGCCGGAGGCGGCGCGGCGTGTTGGACGTGTGGCTGGTGGCAGTGCACAATTTGCGAGTGGCTGGCGGTGTGGTGTGGTGTGGCGGTTGGCGCGTCGGGCGGCGGAGAGGTATGTGTTGCGGGCGCCCTTTGCTGCGCTGCGTCGTTGCGTGTGCCGTACAGGGCGGGCGCTTGTCGACTGTGTGGGCGGTGTGGCGAATTGGCGTGAAACGGCTGCCGAGAGGTGTGTGGTAGCGAGCCGGTCGTTGTCAGTGCGAAGGGGAATGTGCGTGCGTTTGGCGGTTTCGGTGTGCTTTTTGCGGCGTGAGAGTGGGAATTAGTGGGGCCGGCTGTTGTGTTGGTTCCTTGTGTCTTGTGTCGCGTAGCTTGATGGCAACGTGGAAGGACGCCGGTTTCGTTTCGAGCCTTGCGTGTGGTTGGCGTGTGCCGATGCACGTGCATGTGTGGGTCGCGAGTGCGTTTTTGGCTGGCTGTGTGTGTGTGTGTTTTGGGGGGGGAAGGGGGAGGCGGTGGTGAAAGTGCAGTGGTTGCCACGGGCGTCGTCGGGTGGGGCTGGGGCTGGGGCTGTGGCTGTGCGTCGTGGCGGAAAGGTGGTAGGTTGCGGGAAGCGAGCCCGTCGTTGACGGTGTCGCGTGAGTTGTGAATCGAGTGGGGCGCGGGGCGCGGGACAGGAGCAGCGTGCCGCTGCGTCGTGGTCGTCAGCAGAGGCTGTGCGTGTGCTTGTCCTTTTTTGTTGTGGGCGGTTCGTGCGAGGCGTTTTTGTTTTGTGTTGCCCTAGTTGTTAGTAGTTTATTTTGTTATTTTGAGACGACGACTGGTTGGTGGCGTGCGCGCGAAGTGGCGGTGTGCGCTTCCCGTGTCGTTTGTTTTTGTTTTGTTTTTTTGTTTTTGTGTGTTTTGTTTTTGCACTGGGCCCCGGGGGGTGGGTGGGTGGGTGGGTGTGTGTGTGTCGATTTGCCGGCTGGCGAAAGGTGCGCCATCGGCGGGGTGGGTCGCCGGCACAAGTAGAGGCGGCGGCGTTGTTGCTGTTGTTGTGTGGTGTTTGTTTTGTTCGGCTGTGTCGGCGAGCTGTGTTGCGGTGCGTGTGAATGGTGGTGCAAAAGTGCTGGCGTTGGGGCTGCGACTGCGACTGCGACGGCGGCGAGCCGCGGGCGCGCATGATAGTGATGTTGTGAACAGCGGCTGTGTACGGTAGTGGTGTTGTTGTAGCACGACGTGCATCCGGGCCGGCGCGGAAAGCGCAGTTGCGGGCGGTTGCCCTTCGGTGCCAGCCATGTCGCGTGAGCGGCGGGTTGCTCTGGTGTCGACACGTGGTGCTCTGGGTTGTTGTGTGGTGCCCTTTGGCCGGTGGGGGTGGTTCGCGTGTGTCTCGTTCGCGCTCGGTATCTGGTCGTGGTCGTGCTGCTCCCCCGTCTGTCGGCGGTTTTCGACGTCGTCTGTACGTTTTTGTTCGTTTGCGGCGCGCCTGCCGACGTCGTCCCGTCGCGACCTTTCAACCGAAAGTGTGGCGCCCGAAGGTGAACGAACGTAACCCTGACCTCGGCGCTTTACGCTGAGCCGAGCGAACCGAACCTAACCTGTGGTGTGGCGAGGTGAGCTCAGCCTGTGAGCCCCTAACGTCTACGTAAGGTAAGCTGTCCGGCTCACGCCTCACGGTTTGAACGCTTTTTTAACCTACGTTTGGCGCTTCTTAACCTAGCACTGACCCCTTAACCTAACGTGTAACCTAACCTAACCTAACCTCTGACGCCTGACGTGTTTGAATGCTTAACCTAAGTTTGACGCTTAACCTAACCCAAGTCCCCTTAACCTAACCCACGTCCACCTAACCTAACCTAACCTAACCTAGACGTGTAAACGTAATGTGTAACGCGTAAAGTGTAAGGTCGGCTGTCGTGTGTGCTGACGGCAGATTGGGTTGGTCTGTAGATTCGGATTGCGGTTTGCCTCGGTCGAGGGGTTGGGTCGGAAGCGGCGAGGGGCGGCGGCGCCTGTTGCGCAGGCGGCGTCCGTTTGCGGCGGGCAATTGTTGAGAAACGGCTGTGAATGTTGGCGGGCGAGAGGAGGAGGACGGCGCGCGATGTGGCCCGACGGCTGCGGGCCGATCGGGAAACGGCGGGAGGGCGACGGAAGGCGATGGGGCGGCGGAGGCGCGTTTGCACGGCCGTCATCGCCGCACGCCTCGGCTTGTGTGGCTGTGGCGCCGGCCGCGCTGGCCGGGCTGCCGCGGCGACGGTGTGGGAGTTTTGCCGAAGGTTTGGCCATTGTGGCGGGTCGTCGGCTGGGGCTGTGGGGGCGGCATTTGGGCGGGGGCGGCGATTCTCGGCGGGCCGACCCAGGCTGTAGCGCGCGGTAGCTGCAGTTTGGCCGTGGTTTGCGGCGCTGCCGTGGCGACTGGTTGGCGACTGTGGTGTGGCTGTGTGTAGCCCCATCCTCGGTGGTTTGAAAGGCGCGGGCGGTTGTGGCGCAGGTTTGGGGCTGCTCCGCACAGGCTGTCGGACGTTGGGCGGTAGCAAGCGCGGGAGGCGCGGCGCGGCGGCGCGCAGAGTGGCGGCCGCTCTCTCGGCCGTCCGCGCCCGCCCGCGACACTGGCTGGGCCTTGTGATTCTCTGCTCTGCTGCTGTGCTGTGCTTGCGTGCCTGCCGTCCCGCTCGCTCTCGCTGTGTGTTACGCGCGTCGTCGAAATGGCAGATCAGGCGGCTACGAACGAGACTGCTGCGGCACCCGCCGCCACCGGCACTACGAAGAAGGCCAAGTCTGCGTCGTCTGCGAAGAAGCCGCGCGCCAAGCCTGCGCACCCGCGCACCTCTGAGATGGTGACGGCCGCCATCAAGAGTCTGAAGGAGCGCGGCGGGTCGTCGCTGCAGGCGATCAAGAAGTACATTGCCGCGCACTACAAGCTGGACGCGGAGAAGCTGGCGCCGTTTATCAAGAAGTACCTCAAGTCGGCCGTCGTGGCGGGCGAGCTGGTGCAGACGAAGGGGAAGGGCGCGTCCGGCTCGTTCAAGCTTGCCGGCGCCGGCGGCGGGGGGGCGGCCGAGGGCGGCAAGGCTCGTGCTGGCGGTGCCAAGAAGAAGCGCGCCGCTCCGGCCAGCAAGGAGAAGAAGGGCGCCCGTGCGGCCGGCGCAAAGAAGGCTGGTGGCGTGAAGGCGGCGACCGGTCGGAAGGCGGGCGCCGCCAAGAAGGCGTCTGCGGCGTCGGCCGCTCCCGCGGGTGCGAAGAAGGCGGCTGCGGCCAAGCCGGCCAAGGCCAAGTCGCCGTCGAAGGCGAAGAAGGCCGCCAAGGTTCCGACGAAGAAGCCGAAGGCGCCGCGCCCGAAGAAGGCGACGACGCCGTCTAAGGCGAAGGCTTCGCCCAAGAAGAAGAAGTAGAGTAGAGGAGAAAGAGATGGGAAAGGAAGGGTTTGGCGCTTGACTCCGTCGTCCCCACCCCCCGTCGTCGTCTAGTGGCGCGCAAGAGACGCGCGGCCCAAAACGGCCCTTCTCAGGGCCATCAAAGCACGTCGGGGAAGGTTTTGATTGTCGTGTTGCGTTTGGTGTGGGTGTCTGTCTGGCGTTTCTGTATGCCCGTGGGGATGCTGTTTGCGTGCCGTGGTGGTTGGATTGCGGGGGTCGGTGGCGGGTGTGGGCGGCGGTAGCGGTAAGCGGTGTTGTTGTTGTCGTGGTTGTGATTGTCGCCGTGTTTGTGGCGGCGGCCGACGGTTGGTTTTCTGTCACGTTGTTTTGTTTGAATACGTTGGTTGGCTTGCCTGCGTTCGTTCTTCTCGGATGTCTGTCTTGTCGAGTCGTGTCTGGTCTTTGTTTTGTTCGTTTGTGTGTGTGTTATGTTTTGCAAGGGGGGGCACGTTGAGATGTGGAAGGAGTCGGCGGGGATTTCGGTGGCGTGTAGAGCGAGCGAGCGCGCCTGCCTGGCCGTTGGCCGTCGGAGTGGAGTGCGGGTTTTTTTGTTTTCGAAACGAAAGCGGCGGCCGGCCAGCCAGCCACCCGTGCGGTGTGACGTCGGCCGTTGGGTATTGTGCGCTGTGAGCGCCGGGGAGGGATGATGTGTGATTGTTGCGCGCTGCTAGCAGGCAGGCAGAGTGAGCGGGTGTGGCGGACGGACGGGAAGTGGTGGTTTTTGTTTTTGGGTTGCGGGGCGAGAGGCAGGCGACCGACAAAGTTTGCTCGCGACGGAGAGATGTTAGTGGCCCTGAAAAGGGCCGTTTTTGTTTGGGCGGTGCGGTGCCGCGGCGCGGTTTAGGCGCGCTCGCCGCGGATGCGGCGCGCGAGCTGGATGTCCTTGGGCATGATGGTGACGCGCTTGGCGTGGATTGCGCACAGGTTGGTGTCTTCGAAGAGGCCGACGAGGTAGGCCTCGCTGGCCTCCTGCAGGGCCATGACTGCGGAGCTCTGGAAGCGCAGGTCGGTCTTGAAGTCCTGGGCGATCTCGCGCACTAGGCGCTGGAATGGCAGCTTGCGGATGAGCAGCTCTGTGCTCTTCTGGTAGCGCCTGATTTCTCGCAGGGCGACGGTGCCCGGCCTGTAGCGGTGGGGCTTCTTGACGCCTCCGGTGGCGGGCGCGCTCTTCCTCGCCGCCTTGGTGGCGAGCTGTTTGCGCGGCGCCTTTCCGCCGGTGGACTTGCGGGCCGTTTGCTTTGTGCGGGCCATAGCGGTAGCGGAGCGGCGTGCGTGGAGGTTAGGTGCGGCGCGGCGTCCGGTGCTGCCTTGACAACGGGCCCGCGCGCCTCCGTGCTGCGCTTATATGCCCTCGGTTGCGCGTGGTGGGGGGAGGGCGGGCCAGAGTCTATATAGGGGGGCGGCGGGCGCGCTGGGCGCAGACCGTAGCCGACTCGCCAGCCGCTGCAGCTGCTGTTTGTGCACGTTTTGCTTTGCCCGAGGAAGGATGACAGGCCGCGGCAAGGGAGGAAAGGGGCTCGGCAAGGGTGGCGCCAAGCGGCACCGCAAGGTGTTGCGCGACAACATCCAGGGCATCACGAAGCCCGCCATCCGCCGCCTGGCTCGCAGGGGCGGCGTGAAGCGCATCTCTGGTCTGATCTACGAGGAGACCCGCGGGGTGCTGAAGGTGTTCCTGGAGAACGTGATCCGCGACGCGGTGACGTACACTGAGCACGCCAAGCGCAAGACTGTGACGGCCATGGACGTGGTGTACGCCCTGAAGAGGCAGGGGCGCACCCTGTACGGTTTCGGCGGTTAGGCTGCGTCGCAGCGGGCGCTGGCCTTCCCGCGGCCGTGCTTGTGGGTGGGAGAGACTAGAAAACGGCCCTTTTCAGGGCCACCACACTGTTCGGAAGTTGAAAAGTGCGAAAGAGTCTGTGTTGTTGCTGCGTGTGTGCGCTGTGTTGTTTGTTTCTTTCTTTCTTTCTCTCTTTGTTTCTTTCTTTCCGTTTGAGCGACGTGATGTGACTGGGAGGGGAGAAGGAAAGGAAACGTGTCATGTGGCTGGCTGTGTGTGGAGCTGCTTCGTTTGTGTTTGTTATTGTGTGTCGATCGCGACGGAGATGGCGGGCTGTGTGTTGTTGTGCGAGAGGCGGTGATTATTTGCTTGCGTCGTTTGGCCCTGTGTGTTTGCGGCGGCGTTGGGGTTTCCGAGGCAAGGCGTGTGGGCATAGGCGGCCGGATCAGCTGTTTCGTTCGTGTCGACGGCCGTTGCGCGCGGGAGTGGAGGGCGGTGTGTCGACACGCCTCCCTTTAACAATGGTCATTATTGCTGCCGTTGTCGTTTGGAAGGCGACTGCGACCGTGCAAAATGTGTGCGTGTGTTGGGCCACACGGGCTGTGTGGACGACAAGATGGCGGACGTGCGCCGGCGGCGGCTGTGCTGTGAAAGTGCAAAGTTAAAACAAAACAAGGTGCGGCGAGGACGACTGAAATTTTGCTTTGGACGTAGGTTTGTGTGGTGGCCCTGAAAAGGGCCGATTGTTGTGGGCCGAGCAGAGCCGAGCCGGCAAAGCGCGTTGCGTGCAGGGGAGCACGCGGCGCTGCGATTGCCTGGCCTCCTTTAGGCCTTCTTCTCGGTCTTCTTTGGCAGCAGGACGGCCTGGATGTTGGGCAGGACACCACCCTGTGCGATGGTGACGCCCGACAGGAGCTTGTTGAGCTCCTCGTCGTTGCGGATGGCAAGCTGCAGGTGGCGCGGGATGATGCGCGTCTTCTTGTTGTCGCGGGCCGCGTTTCCGGCCAGCTCGAGCACCTCAGCCGCGAGGTACTCCATGACGGCGGCGAGGTAGACGGGCGCCCCGGCGCCGACGCGCTCTGCGTAGTTTCCCTTGCGCAGGAGGCGGTGGATTCTGCCGACCGGGAACTGGAGCCCAGCCCTGCTTGAGCGGGACTTTGACTTGCCCTTGACTTTGCCTCCCTTTCCGCGTCCGGACATGGCGATGGGCTAGCGACGGTGCACACGAAACGGAAACGAAAACGACCGGTGCGAGCGGCAGCGAGTCGAGCAGCGGAGTGCGTGCCGGCGCAGCCTGCTGCTTACATCTAATACTTTCCCCTCTTTGGGGAAGTGTGAGGGGGAGTTTGTAGCCTTTCGGCTTTTACTCCCCTGTGTACTTGTGTGTGTGATTATTTCTGTACTTTTTTTGATGTCTGTGAGATGTGATGTTTGTTCTGTGTGAGTCTGGTACTTGCCTGAGGTTTGGCGAGATAGTTGTAGCATTTTGGGTAGGAGTAGGATTTGGGAATGGGTATTGGGATTTTTTCTCTTCGACTTAGTCGTCGAAGATCGTCATGGGGCGATTGTGTTTATCGCGGGACATGTCATACCGACCTAGGGAGTGGATGAGAGCGTTTCCCGACCTGGAAGTACCTTCATAGAAGGCCCTTGCCAAGTCTTGAAAACGCTCTCTCAGTAGTGGGATTTCCGCAGCGGCATGCAAATCGTCGATAGGGAATCCAAGGGGTAAACGCAGTGCCCTCCTGAGGGCGCGGTTCTGCAGCCTCTGGAGTTTGTCCAGGTGCTGCTTCGCCGCGTATCCCCAGACAGGACACGCGTATTCCATGACTGGCCGGATCAGGGCCTGGTACACGTTCACTCCTACTGAGCAGGAGAGGGAGCTGGATGAGTTGAGGATTGGGTACAGGATGGACATTCTGGCGCAGACCTTCCTATGGACCTCGTCTATGTGGGGTTTCCACGTAAGACGAGAGTCCAAGGTTACGCCAAGGTACTTGGCGGTTCTGCGCCAGGGGAGTTGGGTTCCGTTTAGGTGAAGGTGGAGGGGGGGCCGTTGAGGAGGTTCGCGCCTTCCGAGCCTACGGGTGATCAGCATCGCCTGCGTCTTTTCAGAATTGATGGTGATTCGCCAGCGACGGGCCCAAGTTTCTGTGTCATCTAAAACCCTTTGTAGCCTACGGATGACCAGATCCTTGTTCGCGTTTCTTGTGTAGAAGGCTGTATCGTCAGCGTACTGTGCAGTGTGCACCAGGGGGGCCGTTGGTGTGTCCGCAGTGTACAGACTGTACAAAACGGGCCCCAGGACCGATCCCTGTGGCACCCCAGCACGAATACGCCTTCTGGTGGAGGTGGACGTTTCTACTTTGACAGAGAAAGTTCTGTTCGAGAGATAGCTTTTAATCTGTTTAACTATACTCCCGGGGAACCCTTGGGTGTACAACTTGTAGAGTAGCCCTCTATGCCATACTGAGTCAAAGGCCTTGGCTACGTCAAGTAGCACTATCCCGCAGTAGCCTCTGTGGTTGAAGCCCTCAGTGGCTGCTTCAACCACTCTCATGATCTGTTGTGGGGCAGAGTGGTTCTGCCGGAATCCGAATTGGAAATCCGGCAGAATTTGCTCTCTGGTGATGTGTTCTTGTATAGGTCTTAGCAGGAGGCGCTCGTAGATCTTGCTGAGAGTTGGCAAGAGGCTAATCGGCCTGTAGTGCTGCGGGAACAGAGGGTCTTTCCCTGGTTTGTGTATTGCGACCACTTCCGCGTGTTTCCAGCAAGCTGGGAACTCGCGGGTACGAGTAATCTCGTTGAAGACGTTCGCGAGGTGTTCGATCGCCGTGGGTGGGAGGTTTTTGACCAACTGGTTGGTGACATTGTCATGTCCTGGCGCCTTTTTGGAGGGGAGGTACCTAATTACTTTTGCCACGTCTTCGGGGGCAAAAACTGTGGGTTCGTCTTCTGGGTCCTCCTCAGCATTGAGGAAGACAGCCAGTTGACGACGGACCACTCTTTCATGATCATCATCCTGGGGTTCAGCCGCTTGGAACTGCTTCTCGAAAGTGTCGGCGAGGGCGTTGGCCTTTTCAGCATGGCTGTAGGCCATACCCCGCTCGCCATGCAGTGGCGGCATCCTAGCGCGTCTTCTTGTGAATTGTTTGGTTGCTTGCCAAAGTGTGTGATCGTCTACTTTGAGGGCTGAGAGGCGGTTTTGCCATTGCTGGTTTCTGTGCTCATTGAGCGCTACCTTCAGTTCTCTCTGTAGACGATTGAGCAGCCTCCTTGTGGCCTGGTTTCTGGTTATCTTCCACTCTTTTGCCACTCTGTTCTTATGTCGAATTTGAGCTAGCAAGTGTTCCGGGAGCTGTATTTGCGGCGGCGGGCCATCCCTTTGTGGAGGGGTGGCTTCTTCCGCTGCCTGCAAGATGGTGCCTGTTAGGTCTTGTAGCGCTTGTTCTACTGTTTCGGCAGTAGGTGGCGGGGCGCGAGCGATATCAGAGGCGACAGTTTCTCGATATCGCTCCCAGTTTGTACGTTTGTAAGACGTCTGGTACCGTGGGAGTGCTACCCATTCTCCCACGTCGACCTCTAGGATCACTGGGTTGTGGTCGGAGGACATTCTGTTGATCGTCCTCGCGGTCACAAACCCCGTAATCCTCCTAGTGAGAGCTATGTCCAACACGTCGGGCCTGCTTCCATTTTTTGGAAAATGTGTGGGCTCGACTGGACCCCAGGTTTCGAAGTGGTGGTTGCGCGCTAGTTGTTGCAATCTGACGCCTGCTCTGGAGGTTACTCTAGAATTCCAATCAGGATGTTTGGCATTGAAGTCGCCCCCTATTATGAGTTTGCCTTCAATTTGCCCTAGAGTAGCTATGTCTCCCTCATCTATCTGGTCTTGTGGGGGTCGGTAGATTGCAACGATAGTTAGGGGTCCAGTGGCAGTGGCTACTTCCACCGCCACTGCTTCGATTTTATTGGTAGCTGGTAAGAATACCTGGTGGTGGGGGATCCCTCTTTTTATGTATATGGCCACTCCTCCGCCTTGGGTTGGCCTGTCTTTGCGATAGGTAACATAGTTGGGGACTGTCGCTTTTATTCCCGGTTTTAAGTGGGTTTCCCCCATCATGCATATGTCGATGGAGAACTCCTTCATGAGTTCTCTGAACTCGACCTCTTGGTTAACAATGCCGTCTGCGTTGAAGACGCACATTGTCAGGCCATGGATGTTTGGTCGTCTATCCATGATGGGGTTTTGAAACTACTGAGGAAGTCGCAGAGGGGAGCGACTGCTGGACTGTTGCCTGGAGGGCAACGAGGATCTGTGTGTTCTGCTTCTGGGCTTCCCTGAATTCCTTCATCATTTCCATGACGAGGTTCATGGTCTGCACCATTACGCCTAACAACTGATCCATGGGGGGGGAGTGTGTGTGTGGTTCCCTAGAGCTTCCTCCGTCGTGGTGGACCTGGCCGTTGGTGCTGTGTATATCCCGGTGTTGTTCTCTTTGTTGTGTCTGGTGTTGTGGTGATTGGGCCACGCTTTCATGGTTCCTCGGGGGAGAAACCACTTCCGCATATGTCGCCCTCGGTGTGTCCGGCCTTGGTTTTACCCAGGCCTTGTCTGTGTGTGTTGTTGTATTTTGTTTTCTTGTGTGAGTGGTTGGGTTTGTGGTGTTCTGTCTGCGTGTGTGGGGGGCGGCCTTTGCGCCCTTTGCCTGCTGTGAGTGTCCGCGCAGCCGGGGTGGGGGTGCTTTATGGGCTCGGGTGCGGCGGCCGGTTGCGCGCGCGCCCCATTGGTCGGCGGCCGCAACAGGGCGAGCTGGTAAAGGTGCGGCGGCGGCTGGCGGCGGGTGCCACTGTGTGGGGAGACGCTGACTAGAGCGGAGCGCTTGCTACTGGTGTTGCTGCTGCCGTACGCTCGTTCGAGATGCCGCCCAAGACTAGCGGGAAGGCCGCCAAGAAGGCTGGCAAGGCGCAGAAGAACATTTCGAAGGGCGACAAGAAGAAGAAGCGCAAGAGGAAGGAGAGCTATGCCATCTACATCTACAAGGTGCTGAAGCAGGTGCACCCTGACACGGGCATCTCGTCGAAGGCGATGAGCATCATGAACAGCTTCGTGAACGACATTTTCGAGCGCATTGCGGCCGAGGCTTCTCGCCTGGCGCACTACAACAAGCGCTCGACCATCACGTCCCGCGAGATCCAGACCGCTGTGCGGCTGTTGCTGCCTGGCGAGCTGGCCAAGCACGCCGTGAGCGAGGGCACGAAGGCGGTGACCAAGTACACGAGCTCCAAGTAAGGAGGTGGCTCTGGAATGGAAGGAAGGATGGAGAAGGCTCCTCCGTTGCGAGAGCGGCAAAACGGCCCTTTTCAGGGCCACCAACTTGCCTTTTGCGGGAAGGGCGGAATTGTTGTTGTTGTTTGTGTGGACGGCTGTGATGTATGTGTGCATTTTGATTGTGGGTGGGGGGGCGCGTCAAAGCGTGTTGCGGGGTACGGCCACGAGGTTGGTCGCCGTGGCGTGGAATGGTGGCACGCCTCGTTGGAGTGGTTTTGACCCATTGGTGTTGGTGTGTGTTACCTGTCTGCGAGGGGGGGGGACAGTGCGATCGGCGACTTTTGTGTCACCGTAACGACGGCCGTTTGCGGGTTTGTTTTTTGCACATCATACATGGCGAGGGTGAAATGTGAAATGTTTTTGTTTGGTTGTTTTTTTGTTTGTTTTTGCCGCCCACTATTCCCTTTGCTGTACGCCGAGTTTGACAATGGTGCGACGTAACTGCAGCGTGGAGGTGTGTGAGTGACGTTGAAATGAACGTGCCATTAAGACGCATTGTTGTTGTATTGTACTGTACGTGTACGGCGACACGCACGATGATGTACCATTCGACTCTGATTTTTGATAGCCGTGTCTGACTGATTGCGTACGACGCACGCACACCGATGTCGTCATTCAAGATGCACGCGTGTCCAGTGCAGTACAGTAAGCGCGACGCTAGACGACGACGACGGCGGCGGCGGCGGTCGTCGTTTGTTTGGCGAATGTCTGTACACGTGTTTGTCTGTGTCCATCCGGTATGTATTTGTTTGTTTGAAAGTGTTTTGTGTGTCGGTGACGTGGTCCGATCCGTCGCCCCCTTGAGTAACTGTCGATCGGCGCGATAGACCGGCGTCACGCAACTGAACCGAAGTCTTGGGCACACCCGTCATACTGTTGTACACCGTCGCGCTGAGAACGGTAACGAAAGGTTGACTTTGATCGGTCGAATGTCTGGGCAGAACGTGAGGAATGAGGCAAGAGTGCAAGGAGGGGGGGCAAAAGAGAGAGGAAGGGAAAAAGGGGAGAAACGCATTCGTAGAGCAACGGAACGTTCCCGTGTCGGAGGCGTATTGGAGCCGCACTGAAATGCGTTTAACGGCGGCGCGGCTGCAAGTGTCTGCCGTGGTGAACGTTACCTTTGACGGCTGCATTGGGCTTTGCCTTTGCTTTCGCTTTCGCTTTCCCGGATGTACGTAACGTTTGTTGATATGGTTCTGAGGAAGAGTGTATGACAGTGCCGTGCCGTCCATGTTCGTGTGCCCTCCCATTGTGTGTATGCTATTGTCTGTGTACTTGAATGATGTATGTAGGTGTTAGTGGACATGTTTTACCAGTGGGGGGAAATGGATCGTCGATAGTTGCCGTCACTCTGTCACGGTCGAGATGACGCACCCTCCGTACAGAAAGGTGTCGAGAAAGTGAGTGTGTGTGTGTGTGTGTGTGTGTGTGTGCGCGCGTCCGTGAATTGGCAGTGTTTGGAGGTGGGCGTGCCCTGCATGTGGCCCGGAAGGCTGTTCGTTTGGCGGTAGTGTTGTGTGGACAGGGGAGGGGCATGCGTAACGCTGCTGGCATGGCATTTCGGGAGATGGGAGGGGGCAAACGAGGAAACGAGGAGCGGCGGCCAAAGACGGGACGGGGAGGGGCGCGGTGTGGGTGGCTTGCGCCTGTGCTCGGCGTTGTGGTTTGTGCAAAAGAGGAGGAGAAAAACAATGAGTTGCCAGGGAGGGGAGCGGTGTTGTGTTGTGGTTGTCGTGGTGTAGCCGCAGACGCGGCTGTCAGTGAACGTGGCGAGACGGACGGACGGATGCGCGGAGGGGGCGGGGGCGGCGCATTTCGCCGGTGCCGTGCCGTGCCATGCCTGAAAGCCGCGTGGTCGCTGTGTTGTTGGTGGCGTGGGGGCGAGGAGAGTACCGTACGGGTGTGCTTGTGCGCCGGAAATGGCACACTGCGCCTGCCCGTCTTGGAGGCTGATGGCTGTGGTGTGGAAATGGGGCGCGGTGATGTTGAAGCAGTTGAAGAACAGAAAAGAAACCAAGAAAACGGAAGGCGTGATGCGGCGGTGGTGGTGAGAGCGGGAAAAACAAAACAAAACAAAAGAAAAAAAAAAACAGCAAAAAAAAAGAAGGAAAAACAACAAGAAACAAAAAAGAAAACAAAAAGTCTATCAATATTAAAATGTAAATGGAAATGGAAATGGACCCAGGTATAACCTCCCTGCACAAATAGCAGAGAGTCCGATGGTAATAAAAATGTGCCAGAATGTTAACGTCCCTACAAAACAAACCCAACGATAATATTAATGAAAGAATGAACCGTATGTAACATTGCAACAGACACAATGAAACCTGATAAATTGTATAAGGGCAGCAGCGTTGACCTTTGGCCCTGTATTCAGAATAAAAAGAGCCAAAGATCGTTACCCCAATGAAAAAGACACTGAAACACGTATGTAACATAGCAGCGATGGCGAGACATTGTAGCATCTGTGACCAGAGAGTTTGCGCTGGACTGCGCGAGTGTTGCGAGCGGTTCTCAGTCAGTCAGTCAGTCAGTCAGTCGTTGCGAGTCTGTAGCTCTGTGTAGTTGAGGGCTGTACTCTGTCGGTAGTCGTCGCGTGCAGTACGCTAATAGTCGTCATGCAGAGCGGTCGGTCAGTAGTAGGAGCCGAGTGCGGTTGTGTGATGTAGGCGGTCGGCAACACTGGTCAAGATGGTGAATAAGGTATACTGTTAATTAATATAATCATTAGATAATGAAAAATTTTTGTATTTATTGTAATTATTCTCCAACAAGTTCCCCAATAATAATTTGTATTTCAAAAGCATTTTTCAAACATTTAATTTTTTATTGAACTAAAGAGTTCGTTGCACTTCACATTTCATTCCACTTCTTTGAAGAAACATTTCACTAAAATCACAAAAAAAGAGAATATTATTATTTGCAATGCAGTTCCTCCAAGCGCTGCGCAACAACAAGAGCAGAAATGTGACATCCATTTATTCGGAGGTAAGACGTTAATTCTGATTGTTTTGCACAGGGCCAAAGACCGATATTTCGGTTTAATTGAAGTTTCTTGTCACTGAACGGACGTTAAATGTTGTGAAGAATTTATATTTGAGTCAGATTGCGAATTTCACATTTTCGTTGCCATTTTCAATACCTCTCATTGTGGGCGAGGTTACAATTAGCGCAATGTCCATTAGCATCCGTAAATAACATTGTCCATTATTTTAAATTTTGCGGGGAGGTTACAACACACACAAAAAACAAAAAAAAAAAAAACAAAAAAATTGCATTCATATCCGCTCCTCAATTGTAGATACCCCTTACACAGCTGTGTGCAATGAATGAGTGCTGGCTGGTAATTAATTGCACTCCTTGGAGGGAAATGCCATAGGAAGTAGTCTTTAAAAAGTGAATGTTTTTCGTTAAAAGACAAAAGTTACTTTAGAAAAAAGTAATAGTGGGGCTTTTGTTGTTGAACAAAATAAGTACAATGAACATACGTTATCAGATTTGCGCAATGCAGCTTCACACTACCTTTTGATTATAACACAATATACTATACACCGTCCCGAACCGTGACCAGAGTCGCGAGACGAGCAGAGCACGCCGCCGACGCCCGCTCAGTACAACCGTCCACCCGCTACTACTGTCGACCGACTACTACCTCTCCCGACTCGCGCTACAATGTATATAACAACTGTTCCTGGCGACCCGGTGCGTGCCAATACTGTCGTCTGGCGCGGTCCAAGCGCCGACTAGCAACGATAAATAACTCTCTGGTCAGACAGAGATGCTGTCATGGCTCGCCATCGCTCTGGTAATGAATACATACGTGTTGCAGCGTGCGTACCACCGGAACACGCAGTGGCGGAGCCAAAGACTGTGTTGTCGAGGTCGAGTGCGAGCGGGAAGAGAGGCAGCGTCGGCACGGAGATGCAAGCGAGCGCGAGACGCACGGGGGCTGCGGCGTGGCGCGTTTGCGGTCGGCGCCTTTGGTGGCAACGGCCGGGACAAGCAGCGGTGTATGGTGTGGTGCGGGGCGGACAGGGGCGGCGGTGGACGGGGAGGAGGCGGCGCGACGACGGCATGGGGGCGAAAACGGGACGGGGGACGGCGGATGTTGAGAGGCGTCACGCGCGGACAGGACACAGACACAGAGACACACAGATTGGAAAGGGAGGGTGCGCGGTTAGTGGTTGGGAATGTGCGTACCGTGCGGGATGGGAGTGGGCGAGGAACACGGTCGTGGCCCCTGTTTTGGGTGCGTGTGATGACGTTGGTGTGCTGTGGGAAGGGAAGGTGCTGTGGCGGCGGCGCGTAATGGGCGTAGGCCGAAAAGAGAAAGGAACGTGGGCAGTGTGTTGGCAAGCGTCGGTTCGACTGCGACGTTGATGGGCAGGGCAGGGCAGGGCAAGGTTAATGGTGGTAGGAGTAGGCGTGTGGGCGCAAAAAAATCTGCCGCTGCAGGCGGTGCCGTAACCGCCATGGCGGGAAGGAGAGAGGGCCAAAGAAAGAAAGAAAGAAAGAAAGAAAGAAAGAAGAAGACAAAAAAAAACAAAAAAAAAGGAGGGGGGGGCGAAAGTGGAGAGGCGGTGGTGTGAGAAGGGCGGGGGCGGAAGGAAGGCAGGAAGGACAAGAGGCGAGGCGACGGCTTGCTTTGTGTATCGGTCGGTCTCTGGCTATGCTTCGTTTTCTGCAGCAGGGTCGGTGCGCGGCGTGGCTCGCGGCAGTGGGAACGCCTGGTGGCTGGACGGCCAGCAATGCGGTTGGATGGGCGGCCACAGCACCGCACCTGTGCCCGAGGAGGAGACGCTGGCGGCGGGCCCTGAGGTGAGGCCGGCTCGGCTGGGGCTGTGGATGTGTAGGTGTGCGCCGCTGCTGCAACAACGAGTAAAACGCGAGAAGAAGGGATGGCGGTAGAGAGAAAAAAAAAAAGGTCGTGTTGTGTTGATGCGCAGGCAGACGCGTACAGAGAGACGAGCCCGGTCTGCAGCAGGGTGTGGCCGTGCCGAGTGCAGAGCAGCGGCGGCTCGGTTCGGTTCGGCCCGGCCCGGCGGGCCGCGCTGTTGTCGCGGACGTGAGCGCCCCCTGGCGGGTGGCCGGAGGCGGCGCGGCGTGTTGGACGTGTGGCTGGTGGCAGTGCACAATTTGCGAGTGGCTGGCGGTGTGGTGTGGTGTGGCGGTTGGCGCGTCGGGCGGCGGAGAGGTATGTGTTGCGGGCGCCCTTTGCTGCGCTGCGTCGTTGCGTGTGCCGTACAGGGCGGGCGCTTGTCGACTGTGTGGGCGGTGTGGCGAATTGGCGTGAAACGGCTGCCGAGAGGTGTGTGGTAGCGAGCCGGTCGTTGTCAGTGCGAAGGGGAATGTGCGTGCGTTTGGCGGTTTCGGTGTGCTTTTTGCGGCGTGAGAGTGGGAATTAGTGGGGCCGGCTGTTGTGTTGGTTCCTTGTGTCTTGTGTCGCGTAGCTTGATGGCAACGTGGAAGGACGCCGGTTTCGTTTCGAGCCTTGCGTGTGGTTGGCGTGTGCCGATGCACGTGCATGTGTGGGTCGCGAGTGCGTTTTTGGCTGGCTGTGTGTGTGTGTGTTTTGGGGGGGGAAGGGGGAGGCGGTGGTGAAAGTGCAGTGGTTGCCACGGGCGTCGTCGGGTGGGGCTGGGGCTGGGGCTGTGGCTGTGCGTCGTGGCGGAAAGGTGGTAGGTTGCGGGAAGCGAGCCCGTCGTTGACGGTGTCGCGTGAGTTGTGAATCGAGTGGGGCGCGGGGCGCGGGACAGGAGCAGCGTGCCGCTGCGTCGTGGTCGTCAGCAGAGGCTGTGCGTGTGCTTGTCCTTTTTTGTTGTGGGCGGTTCGTGCGAGGCGTTTTTGTTTTGTGTTGCCCTAGTTGTTAGTAGTTTATTTTGTTATTTTGAGACGACGACTGGTTGGTGGCGTGCGCGCGAAGTGGCGGTGTGCGCTTCCCGTGTCGTTTGTTTTTGTTTTGTTTTTTTGTTTTTGTGTGTTTTGTTTTTGCACTGGGCCCCGGGGGGTGGGTGGGTGGGTGGGTGTGTGTGTGTCGATTTGCCGGCTGGCGAAAGGTGCGCCATCGGCGGGGTGGGTCGCCGGCACAAGTAGAGGCGGCGGCGTTGTTGCTGTTGTTGTGTGGTGTTTGTTTTGTTCGGCTGTGTCGGCGAGCTGTGTTGCGGTGCGTGTGAATGGTGGTGCAAAAGTGCTGGCGTTGGGGCTGCGACTGCGACTGCGACGGCGGCGAGCCGCGGGCGCGCATGATAGTGATGTTGTGAACAGCGGCTGTGTACGGTAGTGGTGTTGTTGTAGCACGACGTGCATCCGGGCCGGCGCGGAAAGCGCAGTTGCGGGCGGTTGCCCTTCGGTGCCAGCCATGTCGCGTGAGCGGCGGGTTGCTCTGGTGTCGACACGTGGTGCTCTGGGTTGTTGTGTGGTGCCCTTTGGCCGGTGGGGGTGGTTCGCGTGTGTCTCGTTCGCGCTCGGTATCTGGTCGTGGTCGTGCTGCTCCCCCGTCTGTCGGCGGTTTTCGACGTCGTCTGTACGTTTTTGTTCGTTTGCGGCGCGCCTGCCGACGTCGTCCCGTCGCGACCTTTCAACCGAAAGTGTGGCGCCCGAAGGTGAACGAACGTAACCCTGACCTCGGCGCTTTACGCTGAGCCGAGCGAACCGAACCTAACCTGTGGTGTGGCGAGGTGAGCTCAGCCTGTGAGCCCCTAACGTCTACGTAAGGTAAGCTGTCCGGCTCACGCCTCACGGTTTGAACGCTTTTTTAACCTACGTTTGGCGCTTCTTAACCTAGCACTGACCCCTTAACCTAACGTGTAACCTAACCTAACCTAACCTCTGACGCCTGACGTGTTTGAATGCTTAACCTAAGTTTGACGCTTAACCTAACCCAAGTCCCCTTAACCTAACCCACGTCCACCTAACCTAACCTAACCTAACCTAGACGTGTAAACGTAATGTGTAACGCGTAAAGTGTAAGGTCGGCTGTCGTGTGTGCTGACGGCAGATTGGGTTGGTCTGTAGATTCGGATTGCGGTTTGCCTCGGTCGAGGGGTTGGGTCGGAAGCGGCGAGGGGCGGCGGCGCCTGTTGCGCAGGCGGCGTCCGTTTGCGGCGGGCAATTGTTGAGAAACGGCTGTGAATGTTGGCGGGCGAGAGGAGGAGGACGGCGCGCGATGTGGCCCGACGGCTGCGGGCCGATCGGGAAACGGCGGGAGGGCGACGGAAGGCGATGGGGCGGCGGAGGCGCGTTTGCACGGCCGTCATCGCCGCACGCCTCGGCTTGTGTGGCTGTGGCGCCGGCCGCGCTGGCCGGGCTGCCGCGGCGACGGTGTGGGAGTTTTGCCGAAGGTTTGGCCATTGTGGCGGGTCGTCGGCTGGGGCTGTGGGGGCGGCATTTGGGCGGGGGCGGCGATTCTCGGCGGGCCGACCCAGGCTGTAGCGCGCGGTAGCTGCAGTTTGGCCGTGGTTTGCGGCGCTGCCGTGGCGACTGGTTGGCGACTGTGGTGTGGCTGTGTGTAGCCCCATCCTCGGTGGTTTGAAAGGCGCGGGCGGTTGTGGCGCAGGTTTGGGGCTGCTCCGCACAGGCTGTCGGACGTTGGGCGGTAGCAAGCGCGGGAGGCGCGGCGCGGCGGCGCGCAGAGTGGCGGCCGCTCTCTCGGCCGTCCGCGCCCGCCCGCGACACTGGCTGGGCCTTGTGATTCTCTGCTCGCTGGCTTTCGAGGGGGTGGATCGGCCGTGAGCGGACGCTATACTGCCGCGCGCTGCTGGGAGATCCCTTGGGAGCGCTACGCTAGCCGTAGCACAGCAAAATTTGTCGTGTGCGTTGTGCGTGCACAACGCAAGCAAAAAATTGTCGTGTGTGGGTGCGCACGCTTAGCGATTGCGCCGCAAATTTGTCGTGGTAGGACGCTTACGTGGTCCCTTTGTCGTGCAGCGGCTGCCGGTCTACTGGCAGCGCGGTGGCGGCGAGGGCCGTGGCTTTCTAGTTCACCGGTCGTCTGATCTGCCTCAGACGTGAATCATCCAGATACTGCCGCAGGGCATCCTCCCTGCTCCTCCAAGAGTAGGGAAATTCCTGCGCCAGGGTCCGTGGTACTACCCGGTAACCCGCGTGCAGTCAATGGTAGGGCTGGCGCTGTTCGGGGATACCTAACGGTGCCAACGAACGAACAACCAGTGCCCCTGGGCAGTAAATGTCAGACTTCAAGTTCCGCTGACACAGTCATCTTGGGTAAGCCCAAAGCCCCAGTCCGCTGCGGCACCCAGTCACTGGGTACCCGCGGCCAACCAACTTCAGCCATTAGCAAAGCAAAAACACGCGTACAAGACTCGGACGTAATGCCAGCGCCTAAGCGTCCGGCCCCAAGCCGGCTCGCTGAGGAAACAGAGCAACCTGTGAGTGATGACATGGAAGTAGGGGGTGAAGCAGTCATCGCAAACATACCAACATCAAATAGCTTCGCTCCGATTGACACCGACGGAGCGGAAACGACTGAAACAATGCCTACCCGTTCCTCGACCTCGGGCGCGCAAGCGCAATCGAGGCCGAAGCGGGAAAAGGTCCCCCCAATTCTTGCCACAATCGTAAACGGTACGATGAAAATCATAAAGGAGGTCGCCCCTCAACTAAAAGGAGGACTAAATACCTCATGCAGGGGGTCCTCCGTAAAATTTCAACCGTCTACCCTGCCCGACTACAGATTTCTTACTGCCTATTTCACGCAGAAGAAAATACCCTACCACACTTACCCGGTCACTGAGAAAAACGCGTACAAGGCGGTGATCAAAGGTCTCCCCAGTGACACTGATCCCGCGGAGATAAAGGAGCTTCTCCTTGCGCGTCACTTCAGGGTTATCGAGGTCAAACAGGAGACCAAGGCATCTGACCCGAGCAACCCGGGAGAGGGGCGCAGGAAGAGAGCTTCCTTCAAAGTAATATTACACCCAGACGAGAGAAATAGAGAACTCCTAAAAATCGAGCTGTTCATGAACTGCAAGGTTACGGTAGAGAGGTATCGCCAACCTGAAGGTCCTGTCCAGTGCCACCAATGCCAGCAGTTGTTCCACTCTGCAGAGCAGTGTCACCATCCTCCAAAGTGTGTCAAGTGTGCCGGCCCACACTTGACAAACACATGTAAGAAGAGCCGTGCAACCCCGGCAAAATGCGCCCTATGTGGGGGCGATCACCCGGCGAACTACAGCCGATGCCCCACACGAATACAGTTGATGTCCACCCGCCCCCCTCGGTCGGTAAACGGTGCTGCCCTGTCTCGAGGCGCTTCCGCCTCCACGACGCCGCCGCTAACATCTGCGGCCAACGCGCAGGCAGCTAGCTCTGCCTCCGCCAGCAGCCGCAGAGCGACTGTGCCGGGGCGAGATGCCTTTCCCTCGCTTCCCCCACCACGCGCCCCGACGGCAGCTGCCGCCTGGCCTCCCCCTCCACGTCACCAGCGCACTGAGGCGCCCGCAGCTGCCGCGCCGCCTCAGTCGGCTGCTGGCCAGCAGCCAGGGACGCCGCTCGGCGTCTTTGACGAGCTGCGCCAACTGTTTGCGGGCTTCAGCCTGACAAACATCATGTTTACAATTAGGGACACCATGGCGCGCGTGCGGGCGGCGCCTGATGGCCTAAGTAAATTCATGGCCCTCGCAGAGGGAGCAATTTCATTATTCGACGCTTTTAATGGATCCCCCTAGATCCAGGAAGTTCACCATTTTAAATTTTAACGCCAATGGCGTAAAAACACAAAAACATATCCTAGAGGAGTTTCTAGACCGGTATGCGATCGACGTTGTGTGCCTGACGGAAACCCACCTTAAGCCCAAGGACCTCTTTTCTGTGAGAAATTACTCCATCCATAGAGTAGACCGCGTAGGCCGCGAGCGCGGCGGAGTAGCGGTCCTTGTAAAAGGCAGAAGGTGTTTCCGCACAGTGGACCTACCGCAGACACCCAGCATCGAGGCAGCCGGTATAGAAATAAAAATTCAAAACATACCATACACCATCATCTCCACCTATCACCCCCCGGGCACCACCATACTGACACAGGACCTTCAGGCTCTGCTGGGTACTGGCGCTCGCGTGATTATGGGAGGGGACCTAAACTCGAAACATGCGGCCTTTGGCTGCCGCGCCGAGAACAGAAGTGGTGTGAGATTGCATGGACTCGTCGAGAGGCGTGCCGCCCTCAGCGTCATCGCACCCGACGAGCCTACGCATATCCCTGCGGACCCGACAAAAAACCCGGATATCCTGGATATTTTTGTCGTTAAAAACTTTGCTCTCGACGCGACAGTCACTGTGCACTACGAGCTGAACTCTGACCACAACCCGGTCGTTCTGGACATAGCCAGTGTCGAAGACGAAGCCGGGAGGATGGCAAAAACAGAAGTAATAACAAATTGGGACCGATACAAATACCTGGTGGGTGAGCACGTGGAGGAAATCCCACAGATGGAAACAAAAGAAGAGATAGACGAAGCAATCACCAACTTCACAGACGCCCTCCACGCCTGTGCTCGCGCTACAAGCGTCAGGCTCACCACAGAGCCTGGCGCCAGGGACCTGCCCCCTGACATCTGGGACCTCATAGTCGCCAAACGCAGGTTGCGTAAGCTGTGGCAGCGTCACCGCGACCCAGCTGACCGCCGCCGGCTGCGGCGACTGGAGGATCATGTGAAACTCCGACTGCAGGAGCACAGGAGCCGCTGCTGGGAGGAGATATTACAAACCGCCGAAACAGAGAGCAGCAAACGCAAGATCTGGCGAATAGCCCGGCAGCGGAAAACCCCCACCAGAGAGAACAGGCCACTCCACGGCGTGAACGGTCTAGTGTACGAAGATCACGATAAGGCGGAAATAATGGCACAATCACTAGAGTCACAATTCCGAACTCACGTCATCGACGATGACGAGAGTGAAAGGCAGGAAAGATTAGTCGTCGGACGAGTGACTCAGATTAGAAATACGCGCCCAAATACAGAATTCGTGCCCGTAAACGAGCCGACAATATGCGCACTTATCAAGCGTCAGGGAAACCACAAAGCTCCTGGCCCTGACCGCATCCGCAGCCCACTCCTAAAGCACCTTCCACCTCCTGCCATAACATTTCTGGCAAGCGTCTTCAACGCTTGCCTAAAGCTCACCTACTTCCCCTCAGTGTGGAAAACTGCGAAAGTAATCACCCTCCCCAAACCTAATAAAAACCTGCTCCTTCCAGAAAGCTATAGACCTATCTCCCTACTAAATGGCATGAGTAAAATACTCGAGCTGCTCATCCTCTCACCCCTTCAACACTTCCTTACTGCACACAACATCCTGATGCCCGAGCAGTTTGGATTCCGCTCTGAACACTCCACAACCCAACAATGCCTGCGCTTGGTAGAGCACATTTGCCGGGCCAGGGCAAAGAGAGAATCTACAGGAGCAGTGTTCCTGGATATAGAGAAGGCATTTGACCGCGTCTGGCACGATGGCCTAATATATAAACTAGACCAAATAGGGTGCCCAGGACATCTAATACAGATCATTGATTCATTTCTTGCGGAGCGTCAATTCTTCGTAAGAAGTGGATCGAGATCGAGCCAGACACGACCGATTGCGGCCGGAGTACCGCAGGGTTCGGTCTTGGGTCCCGTTCTATACTCAGTCTACACTAACGACATACCCAAGCAGGTCGGCGGAGGGATTGCTCTCTACGCCGACGATACAGCAATCTTCAGGAGCTGTCGTAACCTTGCATTCATACGACGCAAGCTACAAGAACACCTCGACGTCATCACTCAGTGGTGCAACATTTGGAAAATCAAGGTTAACCCCGAGAAATCCCAAGCAATATACTTTACGACCAGGCTGAAACTCCCAGACCAACAACTCACCATTGGTGGTCGGGACCTAGCCTGGCGTAACCGTATTACATACTTAGGGCTCGAAATAGACAGGCGTCTTACGTGGCAACAACACGTCCACAAAACTGCCAACAAAGGCTGCGCCCTCCTGTCGCAGCTATACCCCCTCCTAAAGGGTGACGGCCTCACCCTAAGCTGCAAAATGCTTCTCTGGCGCCAGCTCATGCTACCGGCCATCTTGTATGGATCGGAAGTATGGTCGATGGCGTCAGACACCACGCTGGCACGATTACAGCGACTCCAGAACAAAACCTTCCGAGTCATCACAGGCGCTGACAGATACGTCCGAAACACACAAATTAGAGAATTTTTAGGCCACCCAACCATATACTCCCTCATAAAGGAGAAGTCCACCAAACTATATGAGAAAGCACAAACATCGCCCCACAACCTCATACAAAATTTAGGTCGCGAACACCCCGATTTTCAACATAAGCGCCCAAAACTAACACTCACCCGTCAATTTAGAGACATTTAGAGAACACTTACCCACACACAGAACAAACATTTACATAAAAACACGCACATAGCACAATACCTCACTTTCATAAATCCCCAAGCGCATAACTTGAAGTCAGACGGGCACAGCCCAGTGGAACTTCGGTACACTATAACAACCTGAGCATCTCATTCTCTGCTCTGCTGCTGTGCTGTGCTTGCGTGCCTGCCGTCCCGCTCGCTCTCGCTGTGTGTTACGCGCGTCGTCGAAATGGCAGATCAGGCGGCTACGAACGAGACTGCTGCGGCACCCGCCGCCACCGGCACTACGAAGAAGGCCAAGTCTGCGTCGTCTGCGAAGAAGCCGCGCGCCAAGCCTGCGCACCCGCGCACCTCTGAGATGGTGACGGCCGCCATCAAGAGTCTGAAGGAGCGCGGCGGGTCGTCGCTGCAGGCGATCAAGAAGTACATTGCCGCGCACTACAAGCTGGACGCGGAGAAGCTGGCGCCGTTTATCAAGAAGTACCTCAAGTCGGCCGTCGTGGCGGGCGAGCTGGTGCAGACGAAGGGGAAGGGCGCGTCCGGCTCGTTCAAGCTTGCCGGCGCCGGCGGCGGGGGGGCGGCCGAGGGCGGCAAGGCTCGTGCTGGCGGTGCCAAGAAGAAGCGCGCCGCTCCGGCCAGCAAGGAGAAGAAGGGCGCCCGTGCGGCCGGCGCAAAGAAGGCTGGTGGCGTGAAGGCGGCGACCGGTCGGAAGGCGGGCGCCGCCAAGAAGGCGTCTGCGGCGTCGGCCGCTCCCGCGGGTGCGAAGAAGGCGGCTGCGGCCAAGCCGGCCAAGGCCAAGTCGCCGTCGAAGGCGAAGAAGGCCGCCAAGGTTCCGACGAAGAAGCCGAAGGCGCCGCGCCCGAAGAAGGCGACGACGCCGTCTAAGGCGAAGGCTTCGCCCAAGAAGAAGAAGTAGAGTAGAGGAGAAAGAGATGGGAAAGGAAGGGTTTGGCGCTTGACTCCGTCGTCCCCACCCCCCGTCGTCGTCTAGTGGCGCGCAAGAGACGCGCGGCCCAAAACGGCCCTTCTCAGGGCCATCAAAGCACGTCGGGGAAGGTTTTGATTGTCGTGTTGCGTTTGGTGTGGGTGTCTGTCTGGCGTTTCTGTATGCCCGTGGGGATGCTGTTTGCGTGCCGTGGTGGTTGGATTGCGGGGGTCGGTGGCGGGTGTGGGCGGCGGTAGCGGTAAGCGGTGTTGTTGTTGTCGTGGTTGTGATTGTCGCCGTGTTTGTGGCGGCGGCCGACGGTTGGTTTTCTGTCACGTTGTTTTGTTTGAATACGTTGGTTGGCTTGCCTGCGTTCGTTCTTCTCGGATGTCTGTCTTGTCGAGTCGTGTCTGGTCTTTGTTTTGTTCGTTTGTGTGTGTGTTATGTTTTGCAAGGGGGGGCACGTTGAGATGTGGAAGGAGTCGGCGGGGATTTCGGTGGCGTGTAGAGCGAGCGAGCGCGCCTGCCTGGCCGTTGGCCGTCGGAGTGGAGTGCGGGTTTTTTTGTTTTCGAAACGAAAGCGGCGGCCGGCCAGCCAGCCACCCGTGCGGTGTGACGTCGGCCGTTGGGTATTGTGCGCTGTGAGCGCCGGGGAGGGATGATGTGTGATTGTTGCGCGCTGCTAGCAGGCAGGCAGAGTGAGCGGGTGTGGCGGACGGACGGGAAGTGGTGGTTTTTGTTTTTGGGTTGCGGGGCGAGAGGCAGGCGACCGACAAAGTTTGCTCGCGACGGAGAGATGTTAGTGGCCCTGAAAAGGGCCGTTTTTGTTTGGGCGGTGCGGTGCCGCGGCGCGGTTTAGGCGCGCTCGCCGCGGATGCGGCGCGCGAGCTGGATGTCCTTGGGCATGATGGTGACGCGCTTGGCGTGGATTGCGCACAGGTTGGTGTCTTCGAAGAGGCCGACGAGGTAGGCCTCGCTGGCCTCCTGCAGGGCCATGACTGCGGAGCTCTGGAAGCGCAGGTCGGTCTTGAAGTCCTGGGCGATCTCGCGCACTAGGCGCTGGAATGGCAGCTTGCGGATGAGCAGCTCTGTGCTCTTCTGGTAGCGCCTGATTTCTCGCAGGGCGACGGTGCCCGGCCTGTAGCGGTGGGGCTTCTTGACGCCTCCGGTGGCGGGCGCGCTCTTCCTCGCCGCCTTGGTGGCGAGCTGTTTGCGCGGCGCCTTTCCGCCGGTGGACTTGCGGGCCGTTTGCTTTGTGCGGGCCATAGCGGTAGCGGAGCGGCGTGCGTGGAGGTTAGGTGCGGCGCGGCGTCCGGTGCTGCCTTGACAACGGGCCCGCGCGCCTCCGTGCTGCGCTTATATGCCCTCGGTTGCGCGTGGTGGGGGGAGGGCGGGCCAGAGTCTATATAGGGGGGCGGCGGGCGCGCTGGGCGCAGACCGTAGCCGACTCGCCAGCCGCTGCAGCTGCTGTTTGTGCACGTTTTGCTTTGCCCGAGGAAGGATGACAGGCCGCGGCAAGGGAGGAAAGGGGCTCGGCAAGGGTGGCGCCAAGCGGCACCGCAAGGTGTTGCGCGACAACATCCAGGGCATCACGAAGCCCGCCATCCGCCGCCTGGCTCGCAGGGGCGGCGTGAAGCGCATCTCTGGTCTGATCTACGAGGAGACCCGCGGGGTGCTGAAGGTGTTCCTGGAGAACGTGATCCGCGACGCGGTGACGTACACTGAGCACGCCAAGCGCAAGACTGTGACGGCCATGGACGTGGTGTACGCCCTGAAGAGGCAGGGGCGCACCCTGTACGGTTTCGGCGGTTAGGCTGCGTCGCAGCGGGCGCTGGCCTTCCCGCGGCCGTGCTTGTGGGTGGGAGAGACTAGAAAACGGCCCTTTTCAGGGCCACCACACTGTTCGGAAGTTGAAAAGTGCGAAAGAGTCTGTGTTGTTGCTGCGTGTGTGCGCTGTGTTGTTTGTTTCTTTCTTTCTTTCTCTCTTTGTTTCTTTCTTTCCGTTTGAGCGACGTGATGTGACTGGGAGGGGAGAAGGAAAGGAAACGTGTCATGTGGCTGGCTGTGTGTGGAGCTGCTTCGTTTGTGTTTGTTATTGTGTGTCGATCGCGACGGAGATGGCGGGCTGTGTGTTGTTGTGCGAGAGGCGGTGATTATTTGCTTGCGTCGTTTGGCCCTGTGTGTTTGCGGCGGCGTTGGGGTTTCCGAGGCAAGGCGTGTGGGCATAGGCGGCCGGATCAGCTGTTTCGTTCGTGTCGACGGCCGTTGCGCGCGGGAGTGGAGGGCGGTGTGTCGACACGCCTCCCTTTAACAATGGTCATTATTGCTGCCGTTGTCGTTTGGAAGGCGACTGCGACCGTGCAAAATGTGTGCGTGTGTTGGGCCACACGGGCTGTGTGGACGACAAGATGGCGGACGTGCGCCGGCGGCGGCTGTGCTGTGAAAGTGCAAAGTTAAAACAAAACAAGGTGCGGCGAGGACGACTGAAATTTTGCTTTGGACGTAGGTTTGTGTGGTGGCCCTGAAAAGGGCCGATTGTTGTGGGCCGAGCAGAGCCGAGCCGGCAAAGCGCGTTGCGTGCAGGGGAGCACGCGGCGCTGCGATTGCCTGGCCTCCTTTAGGCCTTCTTCTCGGTCTTCTTTGGCAGCAGGACGGCCTGGATGTTGGGCAGGACACCACCCTGTGCGATGGTGACGCCCGACAGGAGCTTGTTGAGCTCCTCGTCGTTGCGGATGGCAAGCTGCAGGTGGCGCGGGATGATGCGCGTCTTCTTGTTGTCGCGGGCCGCGTTTCCGGCCAGCTCGAGCACCTCAGCCGCGAGGTACTCCATGACGGCGGCGAGGTAGACGGGCGCCCCGGCGCCGACGCGCTCTGCGTAGTTTCCCTTGCGCAGGAGGCGGTGGATTCTGCCGACCGGGAACTGGAGCCCAGCCCTGCTTGAGCGGGACTTTGACTTGCCCTTGACTTTGCCTCCCTTTCCGCGTCCGGACATGGCGATGGGCTAGCGACGGTGCACACGAAACGGAAACGAAAACGACCGGTGCGAGCGGCAGCGAGTCGAGCAGCGGAGTGCGTGCCGGCGCAGCCGGGGTGGGGGTGCTTTATGGGCTCGGGTGCGGCGGCCGGTTGCGCGCGCGCCCCATTGGTCGGCGGCCGCAACAGGGCGAGCTGGTAAAGGTGCGGCGGCGGCTGGCGGCGGGTGCCACTGTGTGGGGAGACGCTGACTAGAGCGGAGCGCTTGCTACTGGTGTTGCTGCTGCCGTACGCTCGTTCGAGATGCCGCCCAAGACTAGCGGGAAGGCCGCCAAGAAGGCTGGCAAGGCGCAGAAGAACATTTCGAAGGGCGACAAGAAGAAGAAGCGCAAGAGGAAGGAGAGCTATGCCATCTACATCTACAAGGTGCTGAAGCAGGTGCACCCTGACACGGGCATCTCGTCGAAGGCGATGAGCATCATGAACAGCTTCGTGAACGACATTTTCGAGCGCATTGCGGCCGAGGCTTCTCGCCTGGCGCACTACAACAAGCGCTCGACCATCACGTCCCGCGAGATCCAGACCGCTGTGCGGCTGTTGCTGCCTGGCGAGCTGGCCAAGCACGCCGTGAGCGAGGGCACGAAGGCGGTGACCAAGTACACGAGCTCCAAGTAAGGAGGTGGCTCTGGAATGGAAGGAAGGATGGAGAAGGCTCCTCCGTTGCGAGAGCGGCAAAACGGCCCTTTTCAGGGCCACCAACTTGCCTTTTGCGGGAAGGGCGGAATTGTTGTTGTTGTTTGTGTGGACGGCTGTGATGTATGTGTGCATTTTGATTGTGGGTGGGGGGGCGCGTCAAAGCGTGTTGCGGGGTACGGCCACGAGGTTGGTCGCCGTGGCGTGGAATGGTGGCACGCCTCGTTGGAGTGGTTTTGACCCATTGGTGTTGGTGTGTGTTACCTGTCTGCGAGGGGGGGGGACAGTGCGATCGGCGACTTTTGTGTCACCGTAACGACGGCCGTTTGCGGGTTTGTTTTTTGCACATCATACATGGCGAGGGTGAAATGTGAAATGTTTTTGTTTGGTTGTTTTTTTGTTTGTTTTTGCCGCCCACTATTCCCTTTGCTGTACGCCGAGTTTGACAATGGTGCGACGTAACTGCAGCGTGGAGGTGTGTGAGTGACGTTGAAATGAACGTGCCATTAAGACGCATTGTTGTTGTATTGTACTGTACGTGTACGGCGACACGCACGATGATGTACCATTCGACTCTGATTTTTGATAGCCGTGTCTGACTGATTGCGTACGACGCACGCACACCGATGTCGTCATTCAAGATGCACGCGTGTCCAGTGCAGTACAGTAAGCGCGACGCTAGACGACGACGACGGCGGCGGCGGCGGTCGTCGTTTGTTTGGCGAATGTCTGTACACGTGTTTGTCTGTGTCCATCCGGTATGTATTTGTTTGTTTGAAAGTGTTTTGTGTGTCGGTGACGTGGTCCGATCCGTCGCCCCCTTGAGTAACTGTCGATCGGCGCGATAGACCGGCGTCACGCAACTGAACCGAAGTCTTGGGCACACCCGTCATACTGTTGTACACCGTCGCGCTGAGAACGGTAACGAAAGGTTGACTTTGATCGGTCGAATGTCTGGGCAGAACGTGAGGAATGAGGCAAGAGTGCAAGGAGGGGGGGCAAAAGAGAGAGGAAGGGAAAAAGGGGAGAAACGCATTCGTAGAGCAACGGAACGTTCCCGTGTCGGAGGCGTATTGGAGCCGCACTGAAATGCGTTTAACGGCGGCGCGGCTGCAAGTGTCTGCCGTGGTGAACGTTACCTTTGACGGCTGCATTGGGCTTTGCCTTTGCTTTCGCTTTCGCTTTCCCGGATGTACGTAACGTTTGTTGATATGGTTCTGAGGAAGAGTGTATGACAGTGCCGTGCCGTCCATGTTCGTGTGCCCTCCCATTGTGTGTATGCTATTGTCTGTGTACTTGAATGATGTATGTAGGTGTTAGTGGACATGTTTTACCAGTGGGGGGAAATGGATCGTCGATAGTTGCCGTCACTCTGTCACGGTCGAGATGACGCACCCTCCGTACAGAAAGGTGTCGAGAAAGTGAGTGTGTGTGTGTGTGTGTGTGTGTGTGTGTGTGTGCGCGCGTCCGTGAATTGGCAGTGTTTGGAGGTGGGCGTGCCCTGCATGTGGCCCGGAAGGCTGTTCGTTTGGCGGTAGTGTTGTGTGGACAGGGGAGGGGCATGCGTAACGCTGCTGGCATGGCATTTCGGGAGATGGGAGGGGGCAAACGAGGAAACGAGGAGCGGCGGCCAAAGACGGGACGGGGAGGGGCGCGGTGTGGGTGGCTTGCGCCTGTGCTCGGCGTTGTGGTTTGTGCAAAAGAGGAGGAGAAAAACAATGAGTTGCCAGGGAGGGGAGCGGTGTTGTGTTGTGGTTGTCGTG
>NW_026047251.1:0-28155 GCF_023864345.2 Schistocerca serialis cubense
TAGTTCGCAGTGCATTCGCACCATTCCTATCTCTGCTGTCCCCGTCCCGACTTGTCCCGACTTTGCTCGACTGCCGCTCGCTGCCGCTCGGGTCGTGGCCCATATGACAGTACAAGCACGACAAACATCTGCGAGACGGCCGTGGGCCTAACGGGCGTGTCCGAGACGCCGTTTGCGGCGGGTAGGGCAGCGCCGTGCCGTGGAAAGGTGCGAAAACAGGGACGCAGGACACAGGAGGGTCGCCAAAGCATCCATCTCTTCTAGCGACGAAAGAGAAATTTTTGTTTACAAATCTGCAGTCGTACAATGCAACAAAACAATAAGCCCTGACGTATTTCAGAACGTATCTGTCGGTTCGTACTGTTCTGTTATCTCCAGAGACTCTTTGGAAATCTTCCTTGGCACATTCTTCTTCGAGCTGAGGCCATTAATATCGTATCTTATGTTTATTACAGTCGTTTATTTTCAATTTTTTTTTGTTGGAACTTTGCACTGCTACGAAACAGTAGGAGGCCCTGGCTTATTTCAGATCACATCTGTCGATTCGTAGTGTTTCGTTATTGTCAAGGATTTCTTGGCACGTTTAAATTGCTGAAGGAAGCATCTTTGTCACAACGGAAAGGTAGTATGAAAAGAGGGCTGGCAGGGGTAGCGATGCAAAAAGGAGAAAATGTAAGGGATCCAACAGCACCTTTCTTTTTTTATTGGGCTGCCAGGGGTAGCGACATAATAACAAAAAAAAAGAAGGGAGCCAACAGCACCCGGGTTTCCCAGGCGGTCACCCATCCAAGTACTAACCGGGCCCAATGATGCTTAACTTCGGTGATCGGACGAGAACCGGTGCAATCATCATGGTATGGCCGTTGGCACTCATGTAATGTAGGAGCACGGCAGAATACGCGTTCGGCTTCTCTCCCAATACACAAAATGTTAGTTTTCCGCCGCATTTGACGAAAGCACTTCCTTCCGCAACAGCCAGCTCCTCGAGGACGGCGCGGGGGGCGCGCCCGGCGTCCCAGCGGAGCGACGGCCGAATTAGCGGGCGCACCGCCGCGTGTGTGAGACGCACTGCTGCTCGTTGCACGTCCTGTCATTCGCTGGGCGCGTGCAGCCTTCGACACTAGCGGAGGGCGCATCTTGTCCCTGGTGTCCAGCGGAGGGCCTGTGCGGGGTGTGGCAGTGTCGTGCTGGAGGGCGCCACTGGTAGCGATGTGGGCTTCCTCGCCTCGCCTCACACCAGGTGTCTGCGTAGTTCGCAGTGCATTCGCACCATTCCTATCTCTGTCCCCGTCCCGACTTGTCCCGACTTTGCTCGACTGCCGCTCGCTGCCGCTCGGGTCGTGGCCCATATGACAGTACAAGCACGACAAACATCTGCGAGACGGCCGTGGGCCTAACGGGCGTGTCCGAGACGCCGTTTGCGGCGGGTAGGGCAGCGCCGTGCCGTGGAAAGGTGCGAAAACAGGGACGCAGGACACAGGAGGGTCGCCAAAGCATCCATCTCTTCTAGCGACGAAAGAGAAATTTTTGTTTACAAATCTGCAGTCGTACAATGCAACAAAACAATAAGCCCTGACGTATTTCAGAACGTATCTGTCGGTTCGTACTGTTCTGTTATCTCCAGAGACTCTTTGGAAATCTTCCTTGGCACATTCTTCTTCGAGCTGAGGCCATTAATATCGTATCTTATGTTTATTACAGTCGTTTATTTTCAATTTTTTTTTGTTGGAACTTTGCACTGCTACGAAACAGTAGGAGGCCCTGGCTTATTTCAGATCACATCTGTCGATTCGTAGTGTTTCGTTATTGTCAAGGATTTCTTGGCACGTTTAAATTGCTGAAGGAAGCATCTTTGTCACAACGGAAAGGTAGTATGAAAAGAGGGCTGGCAGGGGTAGCGATGCAAAAAGGAGAAAATGTAAGGGATCCAACAGCACCTTTCTTTTTTTATTGGGCTGCCAGGGGTAGCGACATAATAACAAAAAAAAAGAAGGGAGCCAACAGCACCCGGGTTTCCCAGGCGGTCACCCATCCAAGTACTAACCGGGCCCAATGATGCTTAACTTCGGTGATCGGACGAGAACCGGTGCAATCATCATGGTATGGCCGTTGGCACTCATGTAATGTAGGAGCACGGCAGAATACGCGTTCGGCTTCTCTCCCAATACACAAAATGTTAGTTTTCCGCCGCATTTGACGAAAGCACTTCCTTCCGCAACAGCCAGCTCCTCGAGGACGGCGCGGGGGGCGCGCCCGGCGTCCCAGCGGAGCGACGGCCGAATTAGCGGGCGCACCGCCGCGTGTGTGAGACGCACTGCTGCTCGTTGCACGTCCTGTCATTCGCTGGGCGCGTGCAGCCTTCGACACTAGCGGAGGGCGCATCTTGTCCCTGGTGTCCAGCGGAGGGCCTGTGCGGGGTGTGGCAGTGTCGTGCTGGAGGGCGCCACTGGTAGCGATGTGGGCTTCCTCGCCTCGCCTCACACCAGGTGTCTGCGTAGTTCGCAGTGCATTCGCACCATTCCTATCTCTGTCCCCGTCCCGACTTGTCCCGACTTTGCTCGACTGCCGCTCGCTGCCGCTCGGGTCGTGGCCCATATGACAGTACAAGCACGACAAACATCTGCGAGACGGCCGTGGGCCTAACGGGCGTGTCCGAGACGCCGTTTGCGGCGGGTAGGGCAGCGCCGTGCCGTGGAAAGGTGCGAAAACAGGGACGCAGGACACAGGAGGGTCGCCAAAGCATCCATCTCTTCTAGCGACGAAAGAGAAATTTTTGTTTACAAATCTGCAGTCGTACAATGCAACAAAACAATAAGCCCTGACGTATTTCAGAACGTATCTGTCGGTTCGTACTGTTCTGTTATCTCCAGAGACTCTTTGGAAATCTTCCTTGGCACATTCTTCTTCGAGCTGAGGCCATTAATATCGTATCTTATGTTTATTACAGTCGTTTATTTTCAATTTTTTTTTGTTGGAACTTTGCACTGCTACGAAACAGTAGGAGGCCCTGGCTTATTTCAGATCACATCTGTCGATTCGTAGTGTTTCGTTATTGTCAAGGATTTCTTGGCACGTTTAAATTGCTGAAGGAAGCATCTTTGTCACAACGGAAAGGTAGTATGAAAAGAGGGCTGGCAGGGGTAGCGATGCAAAAAGGAGAAAATGTAAGGGATCCAACAGCACCTTTCTTTTTTTATTGGGCTGCCAGGGGTAGCGACATAATAACAAAAAAAAAGAAGGGAGCCAACAGCACCCGGGTTTCCCAGGCGGTCACCCATCCAAGTACTAACCGGGCCCAATGATGCTTAACTTCGGTGATCGGACGAGAACCGGTGCAATCATCATGGTATGGCCGTTGGCACTCATGTAATGTAGGAGCACGGCAGAATACGCGTTCGGCTTCTCTCCCAATACACAAAATGTTAGTTTTCCGCCGCATTTGACGAAAGCACTTCCTTCCGCAACAGCCAGCTCCTCGAGGACGGCGCGGGGGGCGCGCCCGGCGTCCCAGCGGAGCGACGGCCGAATTAGCGGGGCGCACCGCCGCGTGTGTGAGACGCACTGCTGCTCGTTGCACGTCCTGTCATTCGCTGGGCGCGTGCAGCCTTCGACACTAGCGGAGGGCGCATCTTGTCCCTGGTGTCCAGCGGAGGGCCTGTGCGGGGTGTGGCAGTGTCGTGCTGGAGGGCGCCACTGGTAGCGATGTGGGCTTCCTCGCCTCGCCTCACACCAGGTGTCTGCGTAGTTCGCAGTGCATTCGCACCATTCCTATCTCTGTCCCCGTCCCGACTTGTCCCGACTTTGCTCGACTGCCGCTCGCTGCCGCTCGGGTCGTGGCCCATATGACAGTACAAGCACGACAAACATCTGCGAGACGGCCGTGGGCCTAACGGGCGTGTCCGAGACGCCGTTTGCGGCGGGTAGGGCAGCGCCGTGCCGTGGAAAGGTGCGAAAACAGGGACGCAGGACACAGGAGGGTCGCCAAAGCATCCATCTCTTCTAGCGACGAAAGAGAAATTTTTGTTTACAAATCTGCAGTCGTACAATGCAACAAAACAATAAGCCCTGACGTATTTCAGAACGTATCTGTCGGTTCGTACTGTTCTGTTATCTCCAGAGACTCTTTGGAAATCTTCCTTGGCACATTCTTCTTCGAGCTGAGGCCATTAATATCGTATCTTATGTTTATTACAGTCGTTTATTTTCAATTTTTTTTTGTTGGAACTTTGCACTGCTACGAAACAGTAGGAGGCCCTGGCTTATTTCAGATCACATCTGTCGATTCGTAGTGTTTCGTTATTGTCAAGGATTTCTTGGCACGTTTAAATTGCTGAAGGAAGCATCTTTGTCACAACGGAAAGGTAGTATGAAAAGAGGGCTGGCAGGGGTAGCGATGCAAAAAGGAGAAAATGTAAGGGATCCAACAGCACCTTTCTTTTTTTATTGGGCTGCCAGGGGGTAGCGACATAATAACAAAAAAAAAGAAGGGAGCCAACAGCACCCGGGTTTCCCAGGCGGTCACCCATCCAAGTACTAACCGGGCCCAATGATGCTTAACTTCGGTGATCGGACGAGAACCGGTGCAATCATCATGGTATGGCCGTTGGCACTCATGTAATGTAGGAGCACGGCAGAATACGCGTTCGGCTTCTCTCCCAATACACAAAATGTTAGTTTTCCGCCGCATTTGACGAAAGCACTTCCTTCCGCAACAGCCAGCTCCTCGAGGACGGCGCGGGGGGCGCGCCCGGCGTCCCAGCGGAGCGACGGCCGAATTAGCGGGCGCACCGCCGCGTGTGTGAGACGCACTGCTGCTCGTTGCACGTCCTGTCATTCGCTGGGCGCGTGCAGCCTTCGACACTAGCGGAGGGCGCATCTTGTCCCTGGTGTCCAGCGGAGGGCCTGTGCGGGGTGTGGCAGTGTCGTGCTGGAGGGCGCCACTGGTAGCGATGTGGGCTTCCTCGCCTCGCCTCACACCAGGTGTCTGCGTAGTTCGCAGTGCATTCGCACCATTCCTATCTCTGTCCCCGTCCCGACTTGTCCCGACTTTGCTCGACTGCCGCTCGCTGCCGCTCGGGTCGTGGCCCATATGACAGTACAAGCACGACAAACATCTGCGAGACGGCCGTGGGCCTAACGGGCGTGTCCGAGACGCCGTTTGCGGCGGGTAGGGCAGCGCCGTGCCGTGGAAAGGTGCGAAAACAGGGACGCAGGACACAGGAGGGTCGCCAAAGCATCCATCTCTTCTAGCGACGAAAGAGAAATTTTTGTTTACAAATCTGCAGTCGTACAATGCAACAAAACAATAAGCCCTGACGTATTTCAGAACGTATCTGTCGGTTCGTACTGTTCTGTTATCTCCAGAGACTCTTTGGAAATCTTCCTTGGCACATTCTTCTTCGAGCTGAGGCCATTAATATCGTATCTTATGTTTATTACAGTCGTTTATTTTCAATTTTTTTTTGTTGGAACTTTGCACTGCTACGAAACAGTAGGAGGCCCTGGCTTATTTCAGATCACATCTGTCGATTCGTAGTGTTTCGTTATTGTCAAGGATTTCTTGGCACGTTTAAATTGCTGAAGGAAGCATCTTTGTCACAACGGAAAGGTAGTATGAAAAGAGGGCTGGCAGGGGTAGCGATGCAAAAAGGAGAAAATGTAAGGGATCCAACAGCACCTTTCTTTTTTTATTGGGCTGCCAGGGGTAGCGACATAATAACAAAAAAAAAGAAGGGAGCCAACAGCACCCGGGTTTCCCAGGCGGTCACCCATCCAAGTACTAACCGGGCCCAATGATGCTTAACTTCGGTGATCGGACGAGAACCGGTGCAATCATCATGGTATGGCCGTTGGCACTCATGTAATGTAGGAGCACGGCAGAATACGCGTTCGGCTTCTCTCCCAATACACAAAATGTTAGTTTTCCGCCGCATTTGACGAAAGCACTTCCTTCCGCAACAGCCAGCTCCTCGAGGACGGCGCGGGGGGCGCGCCCGGCGTCCCAGCGGAGCGACGGCCGAATTAGCGGGCGCACCGCCGCGTGTGTGAGACGCACTGCTGCTCGTTGCACGTCCTGTCATTCGCTGGGCGCGTGCAGCCTTCGACACTAGCGGAGGGCGCATCTTGTCCCTGGTGTCCAGCGGAGGGCCTGTGCGGGGTGTGGCAGTGTCGTGCTGGAGGGCGCCACTGGTAGCGATGTGGGCTTCCTCGCCTCGCCTCACACCAGGTGTCTGCGTAGTTCGCAGTGCATTCGCACCATTCCTATCTCTGTCCCCGTCCCGACTTGTCCCGACTTTGCTCGACTGCCGCTCGCTGCCGCTCGGGTCGTGGCCCATATGACAGTACAAGCACGACAAACATCTGCGAGACGGCCGTGGGCCTAACGGGCGTGTCCGAGACGCCGTTTGCGGCGGGTAGGGCAGCGCCGTGCCGTGGAAAGGTGCGAAAACAGGGACGCAGGACACAGGAGGGTCGCCAAAGCATCCATCTCTTCTAGCGACGAAAGAGAAATTTTTGTTTACAAATCTGCAGTCGTACAATGCAACAAAACAATAAGCCCTGACGTATTTCAGAACGTATCTGTCGGTTCGTACTGTTCTGTTATCTCCAGAGACTCTTTGGAAATCTTCCTTGGCACATTCTTCTTCGAGCTGAGGCCATTAATATCGTATCTTATGTTTATTACAGTCGTTTATTTTCAATTTTTTTTTGTTGGAACTTTGCACTGCTACGAAACAGTAGGAGGCCCTGGCTTATTTCAGATCACATCTGTCGATTCGTAGTGTTTCGTTATTGTCAAGGATTTCTTGGCACGTTTAAATTGCTGAAGGAAGCATCTTTGTCACAACGGAAAGGTAGTATGAAAAGAGGGCTGGCAGGGGTAGCGATGCAAAAAGGAGAAAATGTAAGGGATCCAACAGCACCTTTCTTTTTTTATTGGGCTGCCAGGGGTAGCGACATAATAACAAAAAAAAAGAAGGGAGCCAACAGCACCCGGGTTTCCCAGGCGGTCACCCATCCAAGTACTAACCGGGCCCAATGATGCTTAACTTCGGTGATCGGACGAGAACCGGTGCAATCATCATGGTATGGCCGTTGGCACTCATGTAATGTAGGAGCACGGCAGAATACGCGTTCGGCTTCTCTCCCAATACACAAAATGTTAGTTTTCCGCCGCATTTGACGAAAGCACTTCCTTCCGCAACAGCCAGCTCCTCGAGGACGGCGCGGGGGGCGCGCCCGGCGTCCCAGCGGAGCGACGGCCGAATTAGCGGGCGCACCGCCGCGTGTGTGAGACGCACTGCTGCTCGTTGCACGTCCTGTCATTCGCTGGGCGCGTGCAGCCTTCGACACTAGCGGAGGGCGCATCTTGTCCCTGGTGTCCAGCGGAGGGCCTGTGCGGGGTGTGGCAGTGTCGTGCTGGAGGGCGCCACTGGTAGCGATGTGGGCTTCCTCGCCTCGCCTCACACCAGGTGTCTGCGTAGTTCGCAGTGCATTCGCACCATTCCTATCTCTGTCCCCGTCCCGACTTGTCCCGACTTTGCTCGACTGCCGCTCGCTGCCGCTCGGGTCGTGGCCCATATGACAGTACAAGCACGACAAACATCTGCGAGACGGCCGTGGGCCTAACGGGCGTGTCCGAGACGCCGTTTGCGGCGGGTAGGGCAGCGCCGTGCCGTGGAAAGGTGCGAAAACAGGGACGCAGGACACAGGAGGGTCGCCAAAGCATCCATCTCTTCTAGCGACGAAAGAGAAATTTTTGTTTACAAATCTGCAGTCGTACAATGCAACAAAACAATAAGCCCTGACGTATTTCAGAACGTATCTGTCGGTTCGTACTGTTCTGTTATCTCCAGAGACTCTTTGGAAATCTTCCTTGGCACATTCTTCTTCGAGCTGAGGCCATTAATATCGTATCTTATGTTTATTACAGTCGTTTATTTTCAATTTTTTTTTGTTGGAACTTTGCACTGCTACGAAACAGTAGGAGGCCCTGGCTTATTTCAGATCACATCTGTCGATTCGTAGTGTTTCGTTATTGTCAAGGATTTCTTGGCACGTTTAAATTGCTGAAGGAAGCATCTTTGTCACAACGGAAAGGTAGTATGAAAAGAGGGCTGGCAGGGGTAGCGATGCAAAAAGGAGAAAATGTAAGGGATCCAACAGCACCTTTCTTTTTTTATTGGGCTGCCAGGGGTAGCGACATAATAACAAAAAAAAAGAAGGGAGCCAACAGCACCCGGGTTTCCCAGGCGGTCACCCATCCAAGTACTAACCGGGCCCAATGATGCTTAACTTCGGTGATCGGACGAGAACCGGTGCAATCATCATGGTATGGCCGTTGGCACTCATGTAATGTAGGAGCACGGCAGAATACGCGTTCGGCTTCTCTCCCAATACACAAAATGTTAGTTTTCCGCCGCATTTGACGAAAGCACTTCCTTCCGCAACAGCCAGCTCCTCGAGGACGGCGCGGGGGGCGCGCCCGGCGTCCCAGCGGAGCGACGGCCGAATTAGCGGGCGCACCGCCGCGTGTGTGAGACGCACTGCTGCTCGTTGCACGTCCTGTCATTCGCTGGGCGCGTGCAGCCTTCGACACTAGCGGAGGGCGCATCTTGTCCCTGGTGTCCAGCGGAGGGCCTGTGCGGGGTGTGGCAGTGTCGTGCTGGAGGGCGCCACTGGTAGCGATGTGGGCTTCCTCGCCTCGCCTCACACCAGGTGTCTGCGTAGTTCGCAGTGCATTCGCACCATTCCTATCTCTGTCCCCGTCCCGACTTGTCCCGACTTTGCTCGACTGCCGCTCGCTGCCGCTCGGGTCGTGGCCCATATGACAGTACAAGCACGACAAACATCTGCGAGACGGCCGTGGGCCTAACGGGCGTGTCCGAGACGCCGTTTGCGGCGGGTAGGGCAGCGCCGTGCCGTGGAAAGGTGCGAAAACAGGGACGCAGGACACAGGAGGGTCGCCAAAGCATCCATCTCTTCTAGCGACGAAAGAGAAATTTTTGTTTACAAATCTGCAGTCGTACAATGCAACAAAACAATAAGCCCTGACGTATTTCAGAACGTATCTGTCGGTTCGTACTGTTCTGTTATCTCCAGAGACTCTTTGGAAATCTTCCTTGGCACATTCTTCTTCGAGCTGAGGCCATTAATATCGTATCTTATGTTTATTACAGTCGTTTATTTTCAATTTTTTTTTGTTGGAACTTTGCACTGCTACGAAACAGTAGGAGGCCCTGGCTTATTTCAGATCACATCTGTCGATTCGTAGTGTTTCGTTATTGTCAAGGATTTCTTGGCACGTTTAAATTGCTGAAGGAAGCATCTTTGTCACAACGGAAAGGTAGTATGAAAAGAGGGCTGGCAGGGGTAGCGATGCAAAAAGGAGAAAATGTAAGGGATCCAACAGCACCTTTCTTTTTTTATTGGGCTGCCAGGGGTAGCGACATAATAACAAAAAAAAAGAAGGGAGCCAACAGCACCCGGGTTTCCCAGGCGGTCACCCATCCAAGTACTAACCGGGCCCAATGATGCTTAACTTCGGTGATCGGACGAGAACCGGTGCAATCATCATGGTATGGCCGTTGGCACTCATGTAATGTAGGAGCACGGCAGAATACGCGTTCGGCTTCTCTCCCAATACACAAAATGTTAGTTTTCCGCCGCATTTGACGAAAGCACTTCCTTCCGCAACAGCCAGCTCCTCGAGGACGGCGCGGGGGGCGCGCCCGGCGTCCCAGCGGAGCGACGGCCGAATTAGCGGGCGCACCGCCGCGTGTGTGAGACGCACTGCTGCTCGTTGCACGTCCTGTCATTCGCTGGGCGCGTGCAGCCTTCGACACTAGCGGAGGGCGCATCTTGTCCCTGGTGTCCAGCGGAGGGCCTGTGCGGGGTGTGGCAGTGTCGTGCTGGAGGGCGCCACTGGTAGCGATGTGGGCTTCCTCGCCTCGCCTCACACCAGGTGTCTGCGTAGTTCGCAGTGCATTCGCACCATTCCTATCTCTGTCCCCGTCCCGACTTGTCCCGACTTTGCTCGACTGCCGCTCGCTGCCGCTCGGGTCGTGGCCCATATGACAGTACAAGCACGACAAACATCTGCGAGACGGCCGTGGGCCTAACGGGCGTGTCCGAGACGCCGTTTGCGGCGGGTAGGGCAGCGCCGTGCCGTGGAAAGGTGCGAAAACAGGGACGCAGGACACAGGAGGGTCGCCAAAGCATCCATCTCTTCTAGCGACGAAAGAGAAATTTTTGTTTACAAATCTGCAGTCGTACAATGCAACAAAACAATAAGCCCTGACGTATTTCAGAACGTATCTGTCGGTTCGTACTGTTCTGTTATCTCCAGAGACTCTTTGGAAATCTTCCTTGGCACATTCTTCTTCGAGCTGAGGCCATTAATATCGTATCTTATGTTTATTACAGTCGTTTATTTTCAATTTTTTTTTGTTGGAACTTTGCACTGCTACGAAACAGTAGGAGGCCCTGGCTTATTTCAGATCACATCTGTCGATTCGTAGTGTTTCGTTATTGTCAAGGATTTCTTGGCACGTTTAAATTGCTGAAGGAAGCATCTTTGTCACAACGGAAAGGTAGTATGAAAAGAGGGCTGGCAGGGGTAGCGATGCAAAAAGGAGAAAATGTAAGGGATCCAACAGCACCTTTCTTTTTTTATTGGGCTGCCAGGGGTAGCGACATAATAACAAAAAAAAAGAAGGGAGCCAACAGCACCCGGGTTTCCCAGGCGGTCACCCATCCAAGTACTAACCGGGCCCAATGATGCTTAACTTCGGTGATCGGACGAGAACCGGTGCAATCATCATGGTATGGCCGTTGGCACTCATGTAATGTAGGAGCACGGCAGAATACGCGTTCGGCTTCTCTCCCAATACACAAAATGTTAGTTTTCCGCCGCATTTGACGAAAGCACTTCCTTCCGCAACAGCCAGCTCCTCGAGGACGGCGCGGGGGGCGCGCCCGGCGTCCCAGCGGAGCGACGGCCGAATTAGCGGGCGCACCGCCGCGTGTGTGAGACGCACTGCTGCTCGTTGCACGTCCTGTCATTCGCTGGGCGCGTGCAGCCTTCGACACTAGCGGAGGGCGCATCTTGTCCCTGGTGTCCAGCGGAGGGCCTGTGCGGGGTGTGGCAGTGTCGTGCTGGAGGGCGCCACTGGTAGCGATGTGGGCTTCCTCGCCTCGCCTCACACCAGGTGTCTGCGTAGTTCGCAGTGCATTCGCACCATTCCTATCTCTGTCCCCGTCCCGACTTGTCCCGACTTTGCTCGACTGCCGCTCGCTGCCGCTCGGGTCGTGGCCCATATGACAGTACAAGCACGACAAACATCTGCGAGACGGCCGTGGGCCTAACGGGCGTGTCCGAGACGCCGTTTGCGGCGGGTAGGGCAGCGCCGTGCCGTGGAAAGGTGCGAAAACAGGGACGCAGGACACAGGAGGGTCGCCAAAGCATCCATCTCTTCTAGCGACGAAAGAGAAATTTTTGTTTACAAATCTGCAGTCGTACAATGCAACAAAACAATAAGCCCTGACGTATTTCAGAACGTATCTGTCGGTTCGTACTGTTCTGTTATCTCCAGAGACTCTTTGGAAATCTTCCTTGGCACATTCTTCTTCGAGCTGAGGCCATTAATATCGTATCTTATGTTTATTACAGTCGTTTATTTTCAATTTTTTTTTGTTGGAACTTTGCACTGCTACGAAACAGTAGGAGGCCCTGGCTTATTTCAGATCACATCTGTCGATTCGTAGTGTTTCGTTATTGTCAAGGATTTCTTGGCACGTTTAAATTGCTGAAGGAAGCATCTTTGTCACAACGGAAAGGTAGTATGAAAAGAGGGCTGGCAGGGGTAGCGATGCAAAAAGGAGAAAATGTAAGGGATCCAACAGCACCTTTCTTTTTTTATTGGGCTGCCAGGGGTAGCGACATAATAACAAAAAAAAAGAAGGGAGCCAACAGCACCCGGGTTTCCCAGGCGGTCACCCATCCAAGTACTAACCGGGCCCAATGATGCTTAACTTCGGTGATCGGACGAGAACCGGTGCAATCATCATGGTATGGCCGTTGGCACTCATGTAATGTAGGAGCACGGCAGAATACGCGTTCGGCTTCTCTCCCAATACACAAAATGTTAGTTTTCCGCCGCATTTGACGAAAGCACTTCCTTCCGCAACAGCCAGCTCCTCGAGGACGGCGCGGGGGGCGCGCCCGGCGTCCCAGCGGAGCGACGGCCGAATTAGCGGGCGCACCGCCGCGTGTGTGAGACGCACTGCTGCTCGTTGCACGTCCTGTCATTCGCTGGGCGCGTGCAGCCTTCGACACTAGCGGAGGGCGCATCTTGTCCCTGGTGTCCAGCGGAGGGCCTGTGCGGGGTGTGGCAGTGTCGTGCTGGAGGGCGCCACTGGTAGCGATGTGGGCTTCCTCGCCTCGCCTCACACCAGGTGTCTGCGTAGTTCGCAGTGCATTCGCACCATTCCTATCTCTGTCCCCGTCCCGACTTGTCCCGACTTTGCTCGACTGCCGCTCGCTGCCGCTCGGGTCGTGGCCCATATGACAGTACAAGCACGACAAACATCTGCGAGACGGCCGTGGGCCTAACGGGCGTGTCCGAGACGCCGTTTGCGGCGGGTAGGGCAGCGCCGTGCCGTGGAAAGGTGCGAAAACAGGGACGCAGGACACAGGAGGGTCGCCAAAGCATCCATCTCTTCTAGCGACGAAAGAGAAATTTTTGTTTACAAATCTGCAGTCGTACAATGCAACAAAACAATAAGCCCTGACGTATTTCAGAACGTATCTGTCGGTTCGTACTGTTCTGTTATCTCCAGAGACTCTTTGGAAATCTTCCTTGGCACATTCTTCTTCGAGCTGAGGCCATTAATATCGTATCTTATGTTTATTACAGTCGTTTATTTTCAATTTTTTTTTGTTGGAACTTTGCACTGCTACGAAACAGTAGGAGGCCCTGGCTTATTTCAGATCACATCTGTCGATTCGTAGTGTTTCGTTATTGTCAAGGATTTCTTGGCACGTTTAAATTGCTGAAGGAAGCATCTTTGTCACAACGGAAAGGTAGTATGAAAAGAGGGCTGGCAGGGGTAGCGATGCAAAAAGGAGAAAATGTAAGGGATCCAACAGCACCTTTCTTTTTTTATTGGGCTGCCAGGGGTAGCGACATAATAACAAAAAAAAAGAAGGGAGCCAACAGCACCCGGGTTTCCCAGGCGGTCACCCATCCAAGTACTAACCGGGCCCAATGATGCTTAACTTCGGTGATCGGACGAGAACCGGTGCAATCATCATGGTATGGCCGTTGGCACTCATGTAATGTAGGAGCACGGCAGAATACGCGTTCGGCTTCTCTCCCAATACACAAAATGTTAGTTTTCCGCCGCATTTGACGAAAGCACTTCCTTCCGCAACAGCCAGCTCCTCGAGGACGGCGCGGGGGGCGCGCCCGGCGTCCCAGCGGAGCGACGGCCGAATTAGCGGGCGCACCGCCGCGTGTGTGAGACGCACTGCTGCTCGTTGCACGTCCTGTCATTCGCTGGGCGCGTGCAGCCTTCGACACTAGCGGAGGGCGCATCTTGTCCCTGGTGTCCAGCGGAGGGCCTGTGCGGGGTGTGGCAGTGTCGTGCTGGAGGGCGCCACTGGTAGCGATGTGGGCTTCCTCGCCTCGCCTCACACCAGGTGTCTGCGTAGTTCGCAGTGCATTCGCACCATTCCTATCTCTGTCCCCGTCCCGACTTGTCCCGACTTTGCTCGACTGCCGCTCGCTGCCGCTCGGGTCGTGGCCCATATGACAGTACAAGCACGACAAACATCTGCGAGACGGCCGTGGGCCTAACGGGCGTGTCCGAGACGCCGTTTGCGGCGGGTAGGGCAGCGCCGTGCCGTGGAAAGGTGCGAAAACAGGGACGCAGGACACAGGAGGGTCGCCAAAGCATCCATCTCTTCTAGCGACGAAAGAGAAATTTTTGTTTACAAATCTGCAGTCGTACAATGCAACAAAACAATAAGCCCTGACGTATTTCAGAACGTATCTGTCGGTTCGTACTGTTCTGTTATCTCCAGAGACTCTTTGGAAATCTTCCTTGGCACATTCTTCTTCGAGCTGAGGCCATTAATATCGTATCTTATGTTTATTACAGTCGTTTATTTTCAATTTTTTTTTGTTGGAACTTTGCACTGCTACGAAACAGTAGGAGGCCCTGGCTTATTTCAGATCACATCTGTCGATTCGTAGTGTTTCGTTATTGTCAAGGATTTCTTGGCACGTTTAAATTGCTGAAGGAAGCATCTTTGTCACAACGGAAAGGTAGTATGAAAAGAGGGCTGGCAGGGGTAGCGATGCAAAAAGGAGAAAATGTAAGGGATCCAACAGCACCTTTCTTTTTTTATTGGGCTGCCAGGGGTAGCGACATAATAACAAAAAAAAAGAAGGGAGCCAACAGCACCCGGGTTTCCCAGGCGGTCACCCATCCAAGTACTAACCGGGCCCAATGATGCTTAACTTCGGTGATCGGACGAGAACCGGTGCAATCATCATGGTATGGCCGTTGGCACTCATGTAATGTAGGAGCACGGCAGAATACGCGTTCGGCTTCTCTCCCAATACACAAAATGTTAGTTTTCCGCCGCATTTGACGAAAGCACTTCCTTCCGCAACAGCCAGCTCCTCGAGGACGGCGCGGGGGGCGCGCCCGGCGTCCCAGCGGAGCGACGGCCGAATTAGCGGGCGCACCGCCGCGTGTGTGAGACGCACTGCTGCTCGTTGCACGTCCTGTCATTCGCTGGGCGCGTGCAGCCTTCGACACTAGCGGAGGGCGCATCTTGTCCCTGGTGTCCAGCGGAGGGCCTGTGCGGGGTGTGGCAGTGTCGTGCTGGAGGGCGCCACTGGTAGCGATGTGGGCTTCCTCGCCTCGCCTCACACCAGGTGTCTGCGTAGTTCGCAGTGCATTCGCACCATTCCTATCTCTGTCCCCGTCCCGACTTGTCCCGACTTTGCTCGACTGCCGCTCGCTGCCGCTCGGGTCGTGGCCCATATGACAGTACAAGCACGACAAACATCTGCGAGACGGCCGTGGGCCTAACGGGCGTGTCCGAGACGCCGTTTGCGGCGGGTAGGGCAGCGCCGTGCCGTGGAAAGGTGCGAAAACAGGGACGCAGGACACAGGAGGGTCGCCAAAGCATCCATCTCTTCTAGCGACGAAAGAGAAATTTTTGTTTACAAATCTGCAGTCGTACAATGCAACAAAACAATAAGCCCTGACGTATTTCAGAACGTATCTGTCGGTTCGTACTGTTCTGTTATCTCCAGAGACTCTTTGGAAATCTTCCTTGGCACATTCTTCTTCGAGCTGAGGCCATTAATATCGTATCTTATGTTTATTACAGTCGTTTATTTTCAATTTTTTTTTGTTGGAACTTTGCACTGCTACGAAACAGTAGGAGGCCCTGGCTTATTTCAGATCACATCTGTCGATTCGTAGTGTTTCGTTATTGTCAAGGATTTCTTGGCACGTTTAAATTGCTGAAGGAAGCATCTTTGTCACAACGGAAAGGTAGTATGAAAAGAGGGCTGGCAGGGGTAGCGATGCAAAAAGGAGAAAATGTAAGGGATCCAACAGCACCTTTCTTTTTTTATTGGGCTGCCAGGGGTAGCGACATAATAACAAAAAAAAAGAAGGGAGCCAACAGCACCCGGGTTTCCCAGGCGGTCACCCATCCAAGTACTAACCGGGCCCAATGATGCTTAACTTCGGTGATCGGACGAGAACCGGTGCAATCATCATGGTATGGCCGTTGGCACTCATGTAATGTAGGAGCACGGCAGAATACGCGTTCGGCTTCTCTCCCAATACACAAAATGTTAGTTTTCCGCCGCATTTGACGAAAGCACTTCCTTCCGCAACAGCCAGCTCCTCGAGGACGGCGCGGGGGGCGCGCCCGGCGTCCCAGCGGAGCGACGGCCGAATTAGCGGGCGCACCGCCGCGTGTGTGAGACGCACTGCTGCTCGTTGCACGTCCTGTCATTCGCTGGGCGCGTGCAGCCTTCGACACTAGCGGAGGGCGCATCTTGTCCCTGGTGTCCAGCGGAGGGCCTGTGCGGGGTGTGGCAGTGTCGTGCTGGAGGGCGCCACTGGTAGCGATGTGGGCTTCCTCGCCTCGCCTCACACCAGGTGCCTGCGTAGTTCGCAGTGCATTCGCACCATTCCTATCTCTGTCCCCGTCCCGACTTGTCCCGACTTTGCTCGACTGCCGCTCGCTGCCGCTCGGGTCGTGGCCCATATGACAGTACAAGCACGACAAACATCTGCGAGACGGCCGTGGGCCTAACGGGCGTGTCCGAGACGCCGTTTGCGGCGGGTAGGGCAGCGCCGTGCCGTGGAAAGGTGCGAAAACAGGGACGCAGGACACAGGAGGGTCGCCAAAGCATCCATCTCTTCTAGCGACGAAAGAGAAATTTTTGTTTACAAATCTGCAGTCGTACAATGCAACAAAACAATAAGCCCTGACGTATTTCAGAACGTATCTGTCGGTTCGTACTGTTCTGTTATCTCCAGAGACTCTTTGGAAATCTTCCTTGGCACATTCTTCTTCGAGCTGAGGCCATTAATATCGTATCTTATGTTTATTACAGTCGTTTATTTTCAATTTTTTTTTGTTGGAACTTTGCACTGCTACGAAACAGTAGGAGGCCCTGGCTTATTTCAGATCACATCTGTCGATTCGTAGTGTTTCGTTATTGTCAAGGATTTCTTGGCACGTTTAAATTGCTGAAGGAAGCATCTTTGTCACAACGGAAAGGTAGTATGAAAAGAGGGCTGGCAGGGGTAGCGATGCAAAAAGGAGAAAATGTAAGGGATCCAACAGCACCTTTCTTTTTTTATTGGGCTGCCAGGGGTAGCGACATAATAACAAAAAAAAAGAAGGGAGCCAACAGCACCCGGGTTTCCCAGGCGGTCACCCATCCAAGTACTAACCGGGCCCAATGATGCTTAACTTCGGTGATCGGACGAGAACCGGTGCAATCATCATGGTATGGCCGTTGGCACTCATGTAATGTAGGAGCACGGCAGAATACGCGTTCGGCTTCTCTCCCAATACACAAAATGTTAGTTTTCCGCCGCATTTGACGAAAGCACTTCCTTCCGCAACAGCCAGCTCCTCGAGGACGGCGCGGGGGGCGCGCCCGGCGTCCCAGCGGAGCGACGGCCGAATTAGCGGGCGCACCGCCGCGTGTGTGAGACGCACTGCTGCTCGTTGCACGTCCTGTCATTCGCTGGGCGCGTGCAGCCTTCGACACTAGCGGAGGGCGCATCTTGTCCCTGGTGTCCAGCGGAGGGCCTGTGCGGGGTGTGGCAGTGTCGTGCTGGAGGGCGCCACTGGTAGCGATGTGGGCTTCCTCGCCTCGCCTCACACCAGGTGTCTGCGTAGTTCGCAGTGCATTCGCACCATTCCTATCTCTGTCCCCGTCCCGACTTGTCCCGACTTTGCTCGACTGCCGCTCGCTGCCGCTCGGGTCGTGGCCCATATGACAGTACAAGCACGACAAACATCTGCGAGACGGCCGTGGGCCTAACGGGCGTGTCCGAGACGCCGTTTGCGGCGGGTAGGGCAGCGCCGTGCCGTGGAAAGGTGCGAAAACAGGGACGCAGGACACAGGAGGGTCGCCAAAGCATCCATCTCTTCTAGCGACGAAAGAGAAATTTTTGTTTACAAATCTGCAGTCGTACAATGCAACAAAACAATAAGCCCTGACGTATTTCAGAACGTATCTGTCGGTTCGTACTGTTCTGTTATCTCCAGAGACTCTTTGGAAATCTTCCTTGGCACATTCTTCTTCGAGCTGAGGCCATTAATATCGTATCTTATGTTTATTACAGTCGTTTATTTTCAATTTTTTTTTGTTGGAACTTTGCACTGCTACGAAACAGTAGGAGGCCCTGGCTTATTTCAGATCACATCTGTCGATTCGTAGTGTTTCGTTATTGTCAAGGATTTCTTGGCACGTTTAAATTGCTGAAGGAAGCATCTTTGTCACAACGGAAAGGTAGTATGAAAAGAGGGCTGGCAGGGGTAGCGATGCAAAAAGGAGAAAATGTAAGGGATCCAACAGCACCTTTCTTTTTTTATTGGGCTGCCAGGGGTAGCGACATAATAACAAAAAAAAAGAAGGGAGCCAACAGCACCCGGGTTTCCCAGGCGGTCACCCATCCAAGTACTAACCGGGCCCAATGATGCTTAACTTCGGTGATCGGACGAGAACCGGTGCAATCATCATGGTATGGCCGTTGGCACTCATGTAATGTAGGAGCACGGCAGAATACGCGTTCGGCTTCTCTCCCAATACACAAAATGTTAGTTTTCCGCCGCATTTGACGAAAGCACTTCCTTCCGCAACAGCCAGCTCCTCGAGGACGGCGCGGGGGGCGCGCCCGGCGTCCCAGCGGAGCGACGGCCGAATTAGCGGGCGCACCGCCGCGTGTGTGAGACGCACTGCTGCTCGTTGCACGTCCTGTCATTCGCTGGGCGCGTGCAGCCTTCGACACTAGCGGAGGGCGCATCTTGTCCCTGGTGTCCAGCGGAGGGCCTGTGCGGGGTGTGGCAGTGTCGTGCTGGAGGGCGCCACTGGTAGCGATGTGGGCTTCCTCGCCTCGCCTCACACCAGGTGTCTGCGTAGTTCGCAGTGCATTCGCACCATTCCTATCTCTGTCCCCGTCCCGACTTGTCCCGACTTTGCTCGACTGCCGCTCGCTGCCGCTCGGGTCGTGGCCCATATGACAGTACAAGCACGACAAACATCTGCGAGACGGCCGTGGGCCTAACGGGCGTGTCCGAGACGCCGTTTGCGGCGGGTAGGGCAGCGCCGTGCCGTGGAAAGGTGCGAAAACAGGGACGCAGGACACAGGAGGGTCGCCAAAGCATCCATCTCTTCTAGCGACGAAAGAGAAATTTTTGTTTACAAATCTGCAGTCGTACAATGCAACAAAACAATAAGCCCTGACGTATTTCAGAACGTATCTGTCGGTTCGTACTGTTCTGTTATCTCCAGAGACTCTTTGGAAATCTTCCTTGGCACATTCTTCTTCGAGCTGAGGCCATTAATATCGTATCTTATGTTTATTACAGTCGTTTATTTTCAATTTTTTTTTGTTGGAACTTTGCACTGCTACGAAACAGTAGGAGGCCCTGGCTTATTTCAGATCACATCTGTCGATTCGTAGTGTTTCGTTATTGTCAAGGATTTCTTGGCACGTTTAAATTGCTGAAGGAAGCATCTTTGTCACAACGGAAAGGTAGTATGAAAAGAGGGCTGGCAGGGGTAGCGATGCAAAAAGGAGAAAATGTAAGGGATCCAACAGCACCTTTCTTTTTTTATTGGGCTGCCAGGGGTAGCGACATAATAACAAAAAAAAAGAAGGGAGCCAACAGCACCCGGGTTTCCCAGGCGGTCACCCATCCAAGTACTAACCGGGCCCAATGATGCTTAACTTCGGTGATCGGACGAGAACCGGTGCAATCATCATGGTATGGCCGTTGGCACTCATGTAATGTAGGAGCACGGCAGAATACGCGTTCGGCTTCTCTCCCAATACACAAAATGTTAGTTTTCCGCCGCATTTGACGAAAGCACTTCCTTCCGCAACAGCCAGCTCCTCGAGGACGGCGCGGGGGGCGCGCCCGGCGTCCCAGCGGAGCGACGGCCGAATTAGCGGGCGCACCGCCGCGTGTGTGAGACGCACTGCTGCTCGTTGCACGTCCTGTCATTCGCTGGGCGCGTGCAGCCTTCGACACTAGCGGAGGGCGCATCTTGTCCCTGGTGTCCAGCGGAGGGCCTGTGCGGGGTGTGGCAGTGTCGTGCTGGAGGGCGCCACTGGTAGCGATGTGGGCTTCCTCGCCTCGCCTCACACCAGGTGTCTGCGTAGTTCGCAGTGCATTCGCACCATTCCTATCTCTGTCCCCGTCCCGACTTGTCCCGACTTTGCTCGACTGCCGCTCGCTGCCGCTCGGGTCGTGGCCCATATGACAGTACAAGCACGACAAACATCTGCGAGACGGCCGTGGGCCTAACGGGCGTGTCCGAGACGCCGTTTGCGGCGGGTAGGGCAGCGCCGTGCCGTGGAAAGGTGCGAAAACAGGGACGCAGGACACAGGAGGGTCGCCAAAGCATCCATCTCTTCTAGCGACGAAAGAGAAATTTTTGTTTACAAATCTGCAGTCGTACAATGCAACAAAACAATAAGCCCTGACGTATTTCAGAACGTATCTGTCGGTTCGTACTGTTCTGTTATCTCCAGAGACTCTTTGGAAATCTTCCTTGGCACATTCTTCTTCGAGCTGAGGCCATTAATATCGTATCTTATGTTTATTACAGTCGTTTATTTTCAATTTTTTTTTGTTGGAACTTTGCACTGCTACGAAACAGTAGGAGGCCCTGGCTTATTTCAGATCACATCTGTCGATTCGTAGTGTTTCGTTATTGTCAAGGATTTCTTGGCACGTTTAAATTGCTGAAGGAAGCATCTTTGTCACAACGGAAAGGTAGTATGAAAAGAGGGCTGGCAGGGGTAGCGATGCAAAAAGGAGAAAATGTAAGGGATCCAACAGCACCTTTCTTTTTTTATTGGGCTGCCAGGGGTAGCGACATAATAACAAAAAAAAAGAAGGGAGCCAACAGCACCCGGGTTTCCCAGGCGGTCACCCATCCAAGTACTAACCGGGCCCAATGATGCTTAACTTCGGTGATCGGACGAGAACCGGTGCAATCATCATGGTATGGCCGTTGGCACTCATGTAATGTAGGAGCACGGCAGAATACGCGTTCGGCTTCTCTCCCAATACACAAAATGTTAGTTTTCCGCCGCATTTGACGAAAGCACTTCCTTCCGCAACAGCCAGCTCCTCGAGGACGGCGCGGGGGGCGCGCCCGGCGTCCCAGCGGAGCGACGGCCGAATTAGCGGGCGCACCGCCGCGTGTGTGAGACGCACTGCTGCTCGTTGCACGTCCTGTCATTCGCTGGGCGCGTGCAGCCTTCGACACTAGCGGAGGGCGCATCTTGTCCCTGGTGTCCAGCGGAGGGCCTGTGCGGGGTGTGGCAGTGTCGTGCTGGAGGGCGCCACTGGTAGCGATGTGGGCTTCCTCGCCTCGCCTCACACCAGGTGTCTGCGTAGTTCGCAGTGCATTCGCACCATTCCTATCTCTGTCCCCGTCCCGACTTGTCCCGACTTTGCTCGACTGCCGCTCGCTGCCGCTCGGGTCGTGGCCCATATGACAGTACAAGCACGACAAACATCTGCGAGACGGCCGTGGGCCTAACGGGCGTGTCCGAGACGCCGTTTGCGGCGGGTAGGGCAGCGCCGTGCCGTGGAAAGGTGCGAAAACAGGGACGCAGGACACAGGAGGGTCGCCAAAGCATCCATCTCTTCTAGCGACGAAAGAGAAATTTTTGTTTACAAATCTGCAGTCGTACAATGCAACAAAACAATAAGCCCTGACGTATTTCAGAACGTATCTGTCGGTTCGTACTGTTCTGTTATCTCCAGAGACTCTTTGGAAATCTTCCTTGGCACATTCTTCTTCGAGCTGAGGCCATTAATATCGTATCTTATGTTTATTACAGTCGTTTATTTTCAATTTTTTTTTGTTGGAACTTTGCACTGCTACGAAACAGTAGGAGGCCCTGGCTTATTTCAGATCACATCTGTCGATTCGTAGTGTTTCGTTATTGTCAAGGATTTCTTGGCACGTTTAAATTGCTGAAGGAAGCATCTTTGTCACAACGGAAAGGTAGTATGAAAAGAGGGCTGGCAGGGGTAGCGATGCAAAAAGGAGAAAATGTAAGGGATCCAACAGCACCTTTCTTTTTTTATTGGGCTGCCAGGGGTAGCGACATAATAACAAAAAAAGAGAAGGGAGCCAACAGCACCCGGGTTTCCCAGGCGGTCACCCATCCAAGTACTAACCGGGCCCAATGATGCTTAACTTCGGTGATCGGACGAGAACCGGTGCAATCATCATGGTATGGCCGTTGGCACTCATGTAATGTAGGAGCACGGCAGAATACGCGTTCGGCTTCTCTCCCAATACACAAAATGTTAGTTTTCCGCCGCATTTGACGAAAGCACTTCCTTCCGCAACAGCCAGCTCCTCGAGGACGGCGCGGGGGGCGCGCCCGGCGTCCCAGCGGAGCGACGGCCGAATTAGCGGGCGCACCGCCGCGTGTGTGAGACGCACTGCTGCTCGTTGCACGTCCTGTCATTCGCTGGGCGCGTGCAGCCTTCGACACTAGCGGAGGGCGCATCTTGTCCCTGGTGTCCAGCGGAGGGCCTGTGCGGGGTGTGGCAGTGTCGTGCTGGAGGGCGCCACTGGTAGCGATGTGGGCTTCCTCGCCTCGCCTCACACCAGGTGTCTGCGTAGTTCGCAGTGCATTCGCACCATTCCTATCTCTGTCCCCGTCCCGACTTGTCCCGACTTTGCTCGACTGCCGCTCGCTGCCGCTCGGGTCGTGGCCCATATGACAGTACAAGCACGACAAACATCTGCGAGACGGCCGTGGGCCTAACGGGCGTGTCCGAGACGCCGTTTGCGGCGGGTAGGGCAGCGCCGTGCCGTGGAAAGGTGCGAAAACAGGGACGCAGGACACAGGAGGGTCGCCAAAGCATCCATCTCTTCTAGCGACGAAAGAGAAATTTTTGTTTACAAATCTGCAGTCGTACAATGCAACAAAACAATAAGCCCTGACGTATTTCAGAACGTATCTGTCGGTTCGTACTGTTCTGTTATCTCCAGAGACTCTTTGGAAATCTTCCTTGGCACATTCTTCTTCGAGCTGAGGCCATTAATATCGTATCTTATGTTTATTACAGTCGTTTATTTTCAATTTTTTTTTGTTGGAACTTTGCACTGCTACGAAACAGTAGGAGGCCCTGGCTTATTTCAGATCACATCTGTCGATTCGTAGTGTTTCGTTATTGTCAAGGATTTCTTGGCACGTTTAAATTGCTGAAGGAAGCATCTTTGTCACAACGGAAAGGTAGTATGAAAAGAGGGCTGGCAGGGGTAGCGATGCAAAAAGGAGAAAATGTAAGGGATCCAACAGCACCTTTCTTTTTTTATTGGGCTGCCAGGGGTAGCGACATAATAACAAAAAAAAAGAAGGGAGCCAACAGCACCCGGGTTTCCCAGGCGGTCACCCATCCAAGTACTAACCGGGCCCAATGATGCTTAACTTCGGTGATCGGACGAGAACCGGTGCAATCATCATGGTATGGCCGTTGGCACTCATGTAATGTAGGAGCACGGCAGAATACGCGTTCGGCTTCTCTCCCAATACACAAAATGTTAGTTTTCCGCCGCATTTGACGAAAGCACTTCCTTCCGCAACAGCCAGCTCCTCGAGGACGGCGCGGGGGGCGCGCCCGGCGTCCCAGCGGAGCGACGGCCGAATTAGCGGGCGCACCGCCGCGTGTGTGAGACGCACTGCTGCTCGTTGCACGTCCTGTCATTCGCTGGGCGCGTGCAGCCTTCGACACTAGCGGAGGGCGCATCTTGTCCCTGGTGTCCAGCGGAGGGCCTGTGCGGGGTGTGGCAGTGTCGTGCTGGAGGGCGCCACTGGTAGCGATGTGGGCTTCCTCGCCTCGCCTCACACCAGGTGTCTGCGTAGTTCGCAGTGCATTCGCACCATTCCTATCTCTGTCCCCGTCCCGACTTGTCCCGACTTTGCTCGACTGCCGCTCGCTGCCGCTCGGGTCGTGGCCCATATGACAGTACAAGCACGACAAACATCTGCGAGACGGCCGTGGGCCTAACGGGCGTGTCCGAGACGCCGTTTGCGGCGGGTAGGGCAGCGCCGTGCCGTGGAAAGGTGCGAAAACAGGGACGCAGGACACAGGAGGGTCGCCAAAGCATCCATCTCTTCTAGCGACGAAAGAGAAATTTTTGTTTACAAATCTGCAGTCGTACAATGCAACAAAACAATAAGCCCTGACGTATTTCAGAACGTATCTGTCGGTTCGTACTGTTCTGTTATCTCCAGAGACTCTTTGGAAATCTTCCTTGGCACATTCTTCTTCGAGCTGAGGCCATTAATATCGTATCTTATGTTTATTACAGTCGTTTATTTTCAATTTTTTTTTGTTGGAACTTTGCACTGCTACGAAACAGTAGGAGGCCCTGGCTTATTTCAGATCACATCTGTCGATTCGTAGTGTTTCGTTATTGTCAAGGATTTCTTGGCACGTTTAAATTGCTGAAGGAAGCATCTTTGTCACAACGGAAAGGTAGTATGAAAAGAGGGCTGGCAGGGGTAGCGATGCAAAAAGGAGAAAATGTAAGGGATCCAACAGCACCTTTCTTTTTTTATTGGGCTGCCAGGGGTAGCGACATAATAACAAAAAAAAAGAAGGGAGCCAACAGCACCCGGGTTTCCCAGGCGGTCACCCATCCAAGTACTAACCGGGCCCAATGATGCTTAACTTCGGTGATCGGACGAGAACCGGTGCAATCATCATGGTATGGCCGTTGGCACTCATGTAATGTAGGAGCACGGCAGAATACGCGTTCGGCTTCTCTCCCAATACACAAAATGTTAGTTTTCCGCCGCATTTGACGAAAGCACTTCCTTCCGCAACAGCCAGCTCCTCGAGGACGGCGCGGGGGGCGCGCCCGGCGTCCCAGCGGAGCGACGGCCGAATTAGCGGGCGCACCGCCGCGTGTGTGAGACGCACTGCTGCTCGTTGCACGTCCTGTCATTCGCTGGGCGCGTGCAGCCTTCGACACTAGCGGAGGGCGCATCTTGTCCCTGGTGTCCAGCGGAGGGCCTGTGCGGGGTGTGGCAGTGTCGTGCTGGAGGGCGCCACTGGTAGCGATGTGGGCTTCCTCGCCTCGCCTCACACCAGGTGTCTGCGTAGTTCGCAGTGCATTCGCACCATTCCTATCTCTGTCCCCGTCCCGACTTGTCCCGACTTTGCTCGACTGCCGCTCGCTGCCGCTCGGGTCGTGGCCCATATGACAGTACAAGCACGACAAACATCTGCGAGACGGCCGTGGGCCTAACGGGCGTGTCCGAGACGCCGTTTGCGGCGGGTAGGGCAGCGCCGTGCCGTGGAAAGGTGCGAAAACAGGGACGCAGGACACAGGAGGGTCGCCAAAGCATCCATCTCTTCTAGCGACGAAAGAGAAATTTTTGTTTACAAATCTGCAGTCGTACAATGCAACAAAACAATAAGCCCTGACGTATTTCAGAACGTATCTGTCGGTTCGTACTGTTCTGTTATCTCCAGAGACTCTTTGGAAATCTTCCTTGGCACATTCTTCTTCGAGCTGAGGCCATTAATATCGTATCTTATGTTTATTACAGTCGTTTATTTTCAATTTTTTTTTGTTGGAACTTTGCACTGCTACGAAACAGTAGGAGGCCCTGGCTTATTTCAGATCACATCTGTCGATTCGTAGTGTTTCGTTATTGTCAAGGATTTCTTGGCACGTTTAAATTGCTGAAGGAAGCATCTTTGTCACAACGGAAAGGTAGTATGAAAAGAGGGCTGGCAGGGGTAGCGATGCAAAAAGGAGAAAATGTAAGGGATCCAACAGCACCTTTCTTTTTTTATTGGGCTGCCAGGGGTAGCGACATAATAACAAAAAAAAAGAAGGGAGCCAACAGCACCCGGGTTTCCCAGGCGGTCACCCATCCAAGTACTAACCGGGCCCAATGATGCTTAACTTCGGTGATCGGACGAGAACCGGTGCAATCATCATGGTATGGCCGTTGGCACTCATGTAATGTAGGAGCACGGCAGAATACGCGTTCGGCTTCTCTCCCAATACACAAAATGTTAGTTTTCCGCCGCATTTGACGAAAGCACTTCCTTCCGCAACAGCCAGCTCCTCGAGGACGGCGCGGGGGGCGCGCCCGGCGTCCCAGCGGAGCGACGGCCGAATTAGCGGGCGCACCGCCGCGTGTGTGAGACGCACTGCTGCTCGTTGCACGTCCTGTCATTCGCTGGGCGCGTGCAGCCTTCGACACTAGCGGAGGGCGCATCTTGTCCCTGGTGTCCAGCGGAGGGCCTGTGCGGGGTGTGGCAGTGTCGTGCTGGAGGGCGCCACTGGTAGCGATGTGGGCTTCCTCGCCTCGCCTCACACCAGGTGTCTGCGTAGTTCGCAGTGCATTCGCACCATTCCTATCTCTGTCCCCGTCCCGACTTGTCCCGACTTTGCTCGACTGCCGCTCGCTGCCGCTCGGGTCGTGGCCCATATGACAGTACAAGCACGACAAACATCTGCGAGACGGCCGTGGGCCTAACGGGCGTGTCCGAGACGCCGTTTGCGGCGGGTAGGGCAGCGCCGTGCCGTGGAAAGGTGCGAAAACAGGGACGCAGGACACAGGAGGGTCGCCAAAGCATCCATCTCTTCTAGCGACGAAAGAGAAATTTTTGTTTACAAATCTGCAGTCGTACAATGCAACAAAACAATAAGCCCTGACGTATTTCAGAACGTATCTGTCGGTTCGTACTGTTCTGTTATCTCCAGAGACTCTTTGGAAATCTTCCTTGGCACATTCTTCTTCGAGCTGAGGCCATTAATATCGTATCTTATGTTTATTACAGTCGTTTATTTTCAATTTTTTTTTGTTGGAACTTTGCACTGCTACGAAACAGTAGGAGGCCCTGGCTTATTTCAGATCACATCTGTCGATTCGTAGTGTTTCGTTATTGTCAAGGATTTCTTGGCACGTTTAAATTGCTGAAGGAAGCATCTTTGTCACAACGGAAAGGTAGTATGAAAAGAGGGCTGGCAGGGGTAGCGATGCAAAAAGGAGAAAATGTAAGGGATCCAACAGCACCTTTCTTTTTTTATTGGGCTGCCAGGGGTAGCGACATAATAACAAAAAAAAAGAAGGGAGCCAACAGCACCCGGGTTTCCCAGGCGGTCACCCATCCAAGTACTAACCGGGCCCAATGATGCTTAACTTCGGTGATCGGACGAGAACCGGTGCAATCATCATGGTATGGCCGTTGGCACTCATGTAATGTAGGAGCACGGCAGAATACGCGTTCGGCTTCTCTCCCAATACACAAAATGTTAGTTTTCCGCCGCATTTGACGAAAGCACTTCCTTCCGCAACAGCCAGCTCCTCGAGGACGGCGCGGGGGGCGCGCCCGGCGTCCCAGCGGAGCGACGGCCGAATTAGCGGGCGCACCGCCGCGTGTGTGAGACGCACTGCTGCTCGTTGCACGTCCTGTCATTCGCTGGGCGCGTGCAGCCTTCGACACTAGCGGAGGGCGCATCTTGTCCCTGGTGTCCAGCGGAGGGCCTGTGCGGGGTGTGGCAGTGTCGTGCTGGAGGGCGCCACTGGTAGCGATGTGGGCTTCCTCGCCTCGCCTCACACCAGGTGTCTGCGTAGTTCGCAGTGCATTCGCACCATTCCTATCTCTGTCCCCGTCCCGACTTGTCCCGACTTTGCTCGACTGCCGCTCGCTGCCGCTCGGGTCGTGGCCCATATGACAGTACAAGCACGACAAACATCTGCGAGACGGCCGTGGGCCTAACGGGCGTGTCCGAGACGCCGTTTGCGGCGGGTAGGGCAGCGCCGTGCCGTGGAAAGGTGCGAAAACAGGGACGCAGGACACAGGAGGGTCGCCAAAGCATCCATCTCTTCTAGCGACGAAAGAGAAATTTTTGTTTACAAATCTGCAGTCGTACAATGCAACAAAACAATAAGCCCTGACGTATTTCAGAACGTATCTGTCGGTTCGTACTGTTCTGTTATCTCCAGAGACTCTTTGGAAATCTTCCTTGGCACATTCTTCTTCGAGCTGAGGCCATTAATATCGTATCTTATGTTTATTACAGTCGTTTATTTTCAATTTTTTTTTGTTGGAACTTTGCACTGCTACGAAACAGTAGGAGGCCCTGGCTTATTTCAGATCACATCTGTCGATTCGTAGTGTTTCGTTATTGTCAAGGATTTCTTGGCACGTTTAAATTGCTGAAGGAAGCATCTTTGTCACAACGGAAAGGTAGTATGAAAAGAGGGCTGGCAGGGGTAGCGATGCAAAAAGGAGAAAATGTAAGGGATCCAACAGCACCTTTCTTTTTTTATTGGGCTGCCAGGGGTAGCGACATAATAACAAAAAAA
>NW_026047252.1:5000-7500 GCF_023864345.2 Schistocerca serialis cubense
GCTGGGGCGACCGAGCAGCAGACGGCGTCGCGGCGCCGAGCGCCGGGCGGCGGCGCATCCTCAGCGCACACAGTCCTCAATCGGACCAGCACACTGCAGATGGCCACCGCGCTTCGCACCGGGCCCGCGAGGACCTACTTTGGCCGCAAGGCGCCGCGAGCAGGGGGCGCCGGCGCGCAGCTGCGCCGCCTGCCGCGTCCGTCGGCCGGCGCGCCTGCCACTGGCCGCCCCCACCAGCCGGCTGTAGCGCGTGCGCCCACGCACCGCGCTGCCAGCACGCCGGGCGGCCCCCCCTCACCGGCCGGGGACGGTCCCACCCAGCCACCGCCGCGTATCGCCTCACACCCAGATCCCCTTTCGCGTTCGTGGGCATGGTGGGTCCCCTTTCACGTTCGTGAGCATGGTGGGTATCCCTGAAACAACCGGTTAATAGCTCGACCGATCGTCGCCAACACTGATTCACCTCTAGCGAGAACAACCGCACCACAACGGGTTACCTGTTGTTCATTTGCGTAACGTCACCAGCAAACGTAGACGTCCATCGCCATTTGCAACGAGTATTGCATGCCTGTGTCAGGTGTCACAACACACTACGTCTGCCCACATAGACGCAACAACATGTGCACGCCTCGAGAACACGTGGAAGGTAGCCCCCGTACGTATGCGGTGTCCATTGCGCGAACGACTGTCAGCCGGCCTCTGCAGGATGTCGCAGATGTGGAACGCGGTGCAACATGCTATCACGGTGTGTGAGAAGAGACGACTACGTCCGAATACACGCTCCACTACATCAACAGACTGCTCATGCTGATCGCCATCCAGGGCGTCCGTTCCTCCCACACGTCTGAATGGCGTACCACACTGCAATCCAGCTCTTATAGGGAGACGACACGTAGCTGCGTGCACAATATTTGGACTGTATGGTCTGCCGTTGCTAGGCGCAGTCGTCGTACGGTCACACATGTGCCACGATGTATCATTCAGTACATACGGACCAATGTGCAGTACAGTTTGTGGGTTTTGCGTACATCGGCGGACAGGTGACAGGCCGTACCACAACGTAGGCTGAGTACGTCGGCATGCGAAGGGCATTGAACATGCAAACTTCTCAACGACCAGCTTGCGAAGGCAGGGGGGAAGGGGGGGGGGGCATGTACGTCCTGCTGCTATCCACATTACAGTGTATAGCAGGAGCATGTGGAAAGTCAGCAACACCTGCAAGGTGTTTAACATGACGCGATACACAGGGGACCGGGCAGTGCGAATAGCGAACTATATTGCGAGGGTTGCGGTTAGGCAACACTACACTAATTTAACGAGTTGCATAACAATTACAGAGCAGGTTCAGCGACAACGTGCGTCAGGTTAAGGCGCAATATAGGTTAGGTTGAGGCACAATATAGGTTAGGTTAAGGCACAACATGGGTTACGTTAAGGCACAAATTGGGTTACGTTAAGGCACAACATGGGTTACGTTAAGGCACAACATGGGTTACGTTAAGGCACAAATTAGGTTACGTTAAGGCACAAATTAGGTTACGTTAAGGCACAAATTAGGTTACGTTAAGGCACAAATTAGGTTACGTTAAGGCACAAATTAGGTTACGTTAAGGCACAAATTAGGTTACGTTAAGGCACAAATTAGGTTACGTTAAGGCACAAATTAGGTTACGTTAAGGCACAAATTAGGTTACGTTAAGGCACAAATTAGGTTACGTTAAGGCACAAATTAGGTTACGTTAAGGCACAAATTAGGTTACGTTAAGGCACAAATTAGGTTACGTTAAGGCACAAATTAGGTTACGTTAAGGCACAAATTAGGTTACGTTAAGGTACAATATGGGTTAGGTTAAGGTACAATATGGGTTAGGTTAAGGTACAATATGGGTTAGGTTAAGGTACAATATGGGTTAGGTTAAGGTACAATATGGGTTAGGTTAAGGCACAACGTAGGTTAGGTTAAGGCACAACGTAGGTTAGGTTAAGGCACAACATAGGTTAGGTTAAGGCACAACATAGGTTAGGTTAAGGCACAACATAGGTTAGGTTAAGGCACAACATAGGTTAGGTTAAGGCACAACATAGGTTAGGTTAAGGCACAACATAGGTTAGGTTAAGGCACAACATAGGTTAGGTTAAGGCACAACATAGGTTAGGTTAAGGCACAACATAGGTTAGGTTAAGGCACAACATAGGTTAGGTTAAGGCACAACATAGGTTAGGTTAAGGCACAACGTAGGTTAGGTTAAGGCACAACGTAGGTTAGGTTAAGGCACAACGTAGGTTAGGTTAAGGCACAACGTAGGTTAGGTTAAGGCACAACGTAGGTTAGGTTAAGGCACAACGTAGGTTAGGTTAAGGCACAACGTAGGTTAGGTTAAGGCACAACGTAGGTTAGGTTAAGGCACAACGTAGGTTAGGTTAAGGCACAACGTAGGTTAGGTTAAGGCACAACGTAGGTTAGGTTAAGGCACAACGTAGGTTAGGTTAAGGCACAACG
>NW_026047252.1:17500-25000 GCF_023864345.2 Schistocerca serialis cubense
GCCCGGGAGCGTGCTGTCGTGGCATTGCCGGCGGGAGACAACACGCGCCACCTACGGTGACCGGCAGCTCCAACGCCAGCGCCACAGAAGGACAAAAGCCCCACTTGGGTGCCGAAGCGAACTCTCCCAGCACAGCGCACGCGCCAACACGTCCGCACAGCTGCGATACAAACCACCTGCGAGAACCGCTGGGGCGACCGAGCAGCAGACGGCGTCGCGGCGCCGAGCGCCGGGCGGCGGCGCATCCTCAGCGCACACAGTCCTCAATCGGACCAGCACACTGCAGATGGCCACCGCGCTTCGCACCGGGCCCGCGAGGACCTACTTTGGCCGCAAGGCGCCGCGAGCAGGGGGCGCCGGCGCGCAGCTGCGCCGCCTGCCGCGTCCGTCGGCCGGCGCGCCTGCCACTGGCCGCCCCCACCAGCCGGCTGTAGCGCGTGCGCCCACGCACCGCGCTGCCAGCACGCCGGGCGGCCCCCCCTCACCGGCCGGGGACGGTCCCACCCAGCCACCGCCGCGTATCGCCTCACACCCAGATCCCCTTTCGCGTTCGTGGGCATGGTGGGTCCCCTTTCACGTTCGTGGGCATGGTGGGTATCCCTGAAACAACCGGTTAATAGCTCGACCGATCGTCGCCAACACTGATTCACCTCTAGCGAGAACAACCGCACCACAACGGGTTACCTGTTGTTCATTTGCGTAACGTCACCAGCAAACGTAGACGTCCATCGCCATTTGCAACGAGTATTGCATGCCTGTGTCAGGTGTCACAACACACTACGTCTGCCCACATAGACGCAACAACATGTGCACGCCTCGAGAACACGTGGAAGGTAGCCCCCGTACGTATGCGGTGTCCATTGCGCGAACGACTGTCAGCCGGCCTCTGCAGGATGTCGCAGATGTGGAACGCGGTGCAACATGCTATCACGGTGTGTGAGAAGAGACGACTACGTCCGAATACACGCTCCACTACATCAACAGACTGCTCATGCTGATCGCCATCCAGGGCGTCCGTTCCTCCCACACGTCTGAATGGCGTACCACACTGCAATCCAGCTCTTATAGGGAGACGACACGTAGCTGCGTGCACAATATTTGGACTGTATGGTCTGCCGTTGCTAGGCGCAGTCGTCGTACGGTCACACATGTGCCACGATGTATCATTCAGTACATACGGACCAATGTGCAGTACAGTTTGTGGGTTTTGCGTACATCGGCGGACAGGTGACAGGCCGTACCACAACGTAGGCTGAGTACGTCGGCATGCGAAGGGCATTGAACATGCAAACTTCTCAACGACCAGCTTGCGAAGGCAGGGGGGAAGGGGGGGGGGCATGTACGTCCTGCTGCTATCCACATTACAGTGTATAGCAGGAGCATGTGGAAAGTCAGCAACACCTGCAAGGTGTTTAACATGACGCGATACACAGGGGACCGGGCAGTGCGAATAGCGAACTATATTGCGAGGGTTGCGGTTAGGCAACACTACACTAATTTAACGAGTTGCATAACAATTACAGAGCAGGTTCAGCGACAACGTGCGTCAGGTTAAGGCGCAATATAGGTTAGGTTGAGGCACAATATAGGTTAGGTTAAGGCACAACATGGGTTACGTTAAGGCACAAATTGGGTTACGTTAAGGCACAACATGGGTTACGTTAAGGCACAACATGGGTTACGTTAAGGCACAAATTAGGTTACGTTAAGGCACAAATTAGGTTACGTTAAGGCACAAATTAGGTTACGTTAAGGCACAAATTAGGTTACGTTAAGGCACAAATTAGGTTACGTTAAGGCACAAATTAGGTTACGTTAAGGCACAAATTAGGTTACGTTAAGGCACAAATTAGGTTACGTTAAGGCACAAATTAGGTTACGTTAAGGCACAAATTAGGTTACGTTAAGGCACAAATTAGGTTACGTTAAGGCACAAATTAGGTTACGTTAAGGCACAAATTAGGTTACGTTAAGGCACAAATTAGGTTACGTTAAGGCACAAATTAGGTTACGTTAAGGTACAATATGGGTTAGGTTAAGGTACAATATGGGTTAGGTTAAGGTACAATATGGGTTAGGTTAAGGTACAATATGGGTTACGTTAAGGTACAATATGGGTTAGGTTAAGGCACAACGTAGGTTAGGTTAAGGCACAACGTAGGTTAGGTTAAGGCACAACATAGGTTAGGTTAAGGCACAACATAGGTTAGGTTAAGGCACAACATAGGTTAGGTTAAGGCACAACATAGGTTAGGTTAAGGCACAACATAGGTTAGGTTAAGGCACAACATAGGTTAGGTTAAGGCACAACATAGGTTAGGTTAAGGCACAACATAGGTTAGGTTAAGGCACAACATAGGTTAGGTTAAGGCACAACATAGGTTAGGTTAAGGCACAACATAGGTTAGGTTAAGGCACAACATAGGTTAGGTTAAGGCACAACGTAGGTTAGGTTAAGGCACAACGTAGGTTAGGTTAAGGCACAACGTAGGTTAGGTTAAGGCACAACGTAGGTTAGGTTAAGGCACAACGTAGGTTAGGTTAAGGCACAACGTAGGTTAGGTTAAGGCACAACGTAGGTTAGGTTAAGGCACAACGTAGGTTAGGTTAAGGCACAACGTAGGTTAGGTTAAGGCACAACGTAGGTTAGGTTAAGGCACAACGTAGGTTAGGTTAAGGCACAACATAGGTTAGGTTAAGGCACAACATAGGTTAGGTTAAGGCACAACATAGGTTAGGTTAAGGCACAACATAGGTTAGGTTAAGGCACAACATAGGTTAGGTTAAGGCACAACATAGGTTAGGTTAAGGCACAACATAGGTTAGGTTAAGGCACAACATAGGTTAGGTTAAGGCACAACATAGGTTAGGTTAAGGCACAACATAGGTTAGGTTAAGGCACAACATAGGTTAGGTTAAGGCACAACATAGGTTAGGTTAAGGCACAACATAGGTTAGGTTAAGGCACAACATAGGTTAGGTTAAGGCACAACGTAGGTTAGGTTAAGGCACAACGTAGGTTAGGTTAAGGCACAACGTAGGTTAGGTTAAGGCACAACGTAGGTTAGGTTAAGGCACAACGTAGGTTAGGTTAAGGCACAACGTAGGTTAGGTTAAGGCACAACGTAGGTTAGGTTAAGGCACAACGTAGGTTAGGTTAAGGTACAACGTAGGTTAGGTTAAGGTACAACGTAGGTTAGGTTAAGGTACAACGTAGGTTAGGTTAAGGTACAACGTAGGTTAGGTTAAGGTACAACGTAGGTTAGGTTAAGGTACAACGTAGGTTAGGTTAAGGTACAACGTAGGTTAGGTTAAGGTACAACGTAGGTTAGGTTAAGGTACAACGTAGGTTAGGTTAAGGTACAACGTAGGTTAGGTTAAGGTACAACGTAGGTTAGGTGAAGGCGCAATGTAGGTTAGGTTAAGGTACGATATACCTTAGGTTAAGGTACAATATCGCTTAGGTTAAGGTACAATATAGCTTAGGTTAAGGTACACGTTGTAGGGAAAGGTGTATTTTGGGGGGGGAGGGGGCGGCAGGTTCGTTGATAGTGATTATCGTAAGTGCATGCCTGCGGGATCATCCGATTTGTCACGTCAGGATGCACTTGTGGCTCATGACAGGCGGCGCTCCGATTCCAAGGTTGTGGCAGATCTGTGTCTTTCATTCCTGCCATTGTTTGTGTACTGTGACAGGAGGCAGTATTGTGATGTTGGGTGCACCCCTGTGTAGGACATGTGTGGGTGTTCGTGGCTTAGCTGAGCAATGGCGGATGTCGGAAGGGTGGGATATTCTGTTTTCTGGGTGGACCTCCCGGTCTGGTTATGATAGTGTGGATTGTGTAATGTGGCGGAGAGGATGCACCGGATGTTCTTCCATGCTGGTGGTTAGATATTGTGTGTGTGCCTGTTAGAGGCAGAGAGTAGTGTGTGATAGTGTCTGGCTGACGTGTGGTTCTCATTGTGTGCAGAGTCTTTCAGCATGTATAGGGACGGTTGTATATATTATCTGTATTCTGATGGCTCTGCATCTATTACTAATCAGTGCCGTGTATACGGTTACTCTGGTTCCAGTCGAAACTGTTCTATCTCTGTACATTAGTGACACTGCGGCTCCACTATGTTGCCGCCCCTGTCGGCCGTTTCCCCCAGTGTGTGGCTAATGATTATCAGCAATCAGTCTATTAGTCAATACCGGTAGTGTGACGACGTGAAATGTCCGGGATGGGGGAAGCTACACGCTTCCCGTGGGTCAGGGCCTAGAAAGACTCTTCCCACGCAGGAGGCTCGGACTGTCATTACTCTTCCGAGAAATATATTTGCCCAGCGTTTTTTGCGACTGCGAGTGCGACGCGTACGAGTACCGACATGGATGGGGCGCTTCCTAGCTGATCGTTCAGCATCGGAGAAATATATTTGCCCAACGTTTTTTGCGACTGCGAGTGCAACGCCCAAGGGTACCGACGTGGATGGGGCGCTTCCTAGCTGATCGCTCGGCATGGGAATCCGTACAGTGAGCAATGCGATCGCGTCTGTAGCTTGTACGTGGTACAGCTCGCAGCTCATGTATAGGGACATTTCATTTTTTTTTTTTTTTTTCATTTAAACACTACAGAGTAGCCCACCACCTGGGTTACTAAGGTGGGCCGTGTGCTACTTAAAACAAGTAACAAGCCAGGCAGTATTTGGTCTCTTAGCCGAAATGGCTCCTTGCAAGTTATGTCAGCTTGACAAGTCCCCATTCCGTTACCGTCCCTGCCACGTGGAGGCGGACCTTTTCTAGTGTTTCTGCCCTGGCTGTTGCTCTGTGTGTTCGTACACTAATTATTACAATGTGTGACGTTTATATGCAAGCTAATTGATAAAAATAATATAATTATTTAAGTATAAAAGAAATAACAAATAAAATATAAAAAGAAATAAACACAAAAGAGGACAAAGGAAAGAGAAATTCTACACTATAAGGTGTCTACAAGAGAACCAGGGTCTCACTGCTACATTTTTGAGTACAGTTTACACATATGTCCAAAATTTAAAGTAGGCTAAATTCATATATGTAAGATTATAGTGATATTAGGATTTTACATGAAACATGGTAGCATAATAAATATTAAAATATCTTGCATACACAATCTTAGATACAAGAAAAATTTGATTAAAGTATGAGATAACATACTAATTAACAATTTTAGAAATAGGTGAATCTCAAAGTTAATATAATTACTAAAAGGAATATGATTATACTTAAAAATTAAGAAAATAAATATCTGATTTCTCTCACATGCATCTCCTGAATACGAAGGCAATGTATATGCCTGTAGACTGTCCATAAACTAAATTCCTCTATATAACAATAAAAATTAGATTACAAAGACAGAATAACAATATTAATATATCATAAGAGCTAGAAAACTATATAGACAAATCAAAAGTATGTTGCATGGAAGTTTAAATTATAATAACTTGAATGTAAAATTACTTAAATTAATACATATAAATCCAGAATATGTAGCAAGACAAGCGACAAGGTTGCGAGCCAGGACGGGGAATCTGCATAAGTGTCCAATAAGATCTCTGATGCTCTATAAGACAAAGCTGGGAACCTTCAGTGTCTACATCCATATAGAATTGATCAACACCGTCCATCAGAATTAATCCATATCTGTAGTATTGTCTGTGTCACTGTCAGAGCTTGTATCTTCCCAAGTCATGTGTTGAGGTTCTGTCTCTGTCTGTATTCTTGTTCTGTCAGTGGGATGTTGCTTTTTATAGATATCAAGCAGTGTCATTGACACTGAGTCAGCCAGACTATTTATAGTGTTCCATTTATCTGGGTCCCGGAGGACCGCACTGACCTCATCATCTCTTATTGCAGGTCGTTCATGGTCGAGTAGATCACACCTTAGCACAACATGTTCAGGCGTTCCAAGAATGCCACATGTGCAAATCTCTGTAGGCCTTACTCCCATACGGTGTAGGTGTGTTGGATAAGGTCCGTGCCCAGTCAGGTAGTGAACCATGCCACGACTTGGCTCCACATGTTTTAGTTTTAACCTCTCAACTACATTTGGAAAAAAGGAAAACACACGCCGCCCTTTATCTGATGTCTCCCATTCTCTTTGCCACATGTCTAACTTCCATTTGTGTAGCTGTTGCTTGGTTTGTATGTTTTCTCCTGTTATTTGGAAAACCGTTTCGAGGTCACCATTTTTCAGCCAATATAAGGCAGCTCTACAACGAATAGTAAGATCTATTGGGCATGTTCCTAGGACCACATACAGGGCTTCGACAGGTGTTGTGCTAAACGCTCCCGACATCCTAAGTAGAACACTTCTTTGCCCTCTCCTGACTATTGTTTTATAAGTTACCAAGCATAGACGATGTGCCCAGGCACTTGCTGCAAAACATGCGATAGACTCAAATAATGCCGTGTGATACATCCGCATCATCATTAATGGTAATCTGAACTGCACTGAGTTTAATCTCGCAAGTTTATGCATAATTTTAGCAGCTTTGTCCACAGTGCGCTGTATGTGTTCTTTAAAGGAGAGCCGTTCATCTAAGTGGAGTCCTAAATATCTTGCTACCTGCTTCCTTTGTATATTAATGTTATTGAATTTTATGCTAGGATTTCGCTGGAGTATTCCCTTGAGCAATAAATAAACTGTTTTATTTCCTGCTATTTTCAATTTGTTTCGATTACACCAGTGATTAATCATCTGTAGTATTAAAGTACACTTATTTTCCAATTGCAGTCTAGATGGTGCAGAAGCAACGACCAAAAGATCATCTGCATAGCCAACAACACCTTCTACAAGTGTGTCCCTATCCAAGATGTCCAATAGTGGCTCAATTGCTATATCCCAAAAGATGGGACCACAGATTGATCCCTGTGGACATCCCTTGGTTACTCTCTTAACCACCTTCTGTGTTCCTGCTTTCCATTCGACAATTCTTCCCCTACAATAGTCCATAAAACTAGAATACAGAGCATTAGGTAGTCGAATTTCCCGTAGTCTAGCAAATAGTGACGGCCACCAGAGATTATCAAAAGCTCCAGCGATATCAATGAGTATAGCGACCGCATATTTCTCCGTCGTATTCCCCACAATTTGCAGGGCGCGGTTTATGGCGTCATCTATCGATTTGTGTTCTCTAAATCCAAATTGGTGGGGAGTTAGACCATAAAGGCGCCTATGTGCCTGTAGTCTGTCACACAGGAGCCTCTCCTGCACCTTTGCAAGTGTGTTCAGGAGACAGATAGGTCTATAGGATTTCGGGTCAGTTGGATCCCTATCTTCAGACTTTTTAATAATGACTGCATTAGCCATTTTCCAGAGTGTAGGGATTCTTCCTTGTAGTAGGGCTTCATTAAAAAGGTCAGTTAAATACGGGGTGATCAGTATACTGGCATTCTTCAATGTTTCTGTGTATATTCCATCAGGACCTGGCGCCTTCCTATTTTTGAGTATGTATAGGGACAGCGGGAATGTCGCATAT
>NW_026047252.1:30000-40000 GCF_023864345.2 Schistocerca serialis cubense
GTGGCGGCTGGAGCAGGGTGCCATCCAAGAGGCCGCGCACGCAACGTGCACGCGACCGTCGGAAGGCATCCTGCGTTCTCGCGTATTCCCAGCGGCGCCGCTTGCGCTTCTGCGTCGGCGGCGCGGCAGGCGACCGCTTCGATGGTTGGCGCGGCCGCTGTGTCCTGGTGATCGATCTCTCCCCTCTGGACCCGACCGACGCAAGGGCATCCGGGAGCATGCCCAGGATGACATCGGGCGGCGTGCCCCGCCCCAGACCTATGACTCGATCCAGGGCAGAGAAACGCTGGGCGGAAGCAGGTAGCCCCGCCAGATGCTCCCAGATGGCGGCGTCAGTCGGCCCCTCCGGCGGCGGCCCGGTGGTGTCGGCCGCGAAGTCCTCGGCTGCGTCGACGGGCGGCGCAGCGGCCTCGCCCGCGTCAGGCAGCGGGCTCGCTGCTCCCCGGCGGGACGCCGGCTCTTCCCCCCGACCGATCTCAAGCGCCTCCATGAACTGGCGGACAAGCTGCTTGTGGGCAGTCATAGTTACTCCCGCCGTTTACCCGCGCTTGCTTGAATTTCTTCACGTTGACATTCAGAGCACTGGGCAGAAATCACATTGCGTCAACACCCGCTAGGGCCATCGCAATGCTTTGTTTTAATTAGACAGTCGGATTCCCCCAGTCCGTGCCAGTTCTGAGTTGATCGTTGAATGGCGGCCGAAGAGAATCCGCGCACCCGCGCGCCCCCGGAGGAGCACGCTAAGGCGGACGCGGCCTCGCAGCAAGGAAGATCCGTGGGAGGCCAAGGCACGGGACCGAGCTCGGATCCTGCACGCAGGTTGAAGCACCGGGGCGCGAACGCCGCGCAGGCGCGCGCATCCTGCACCGCCGGCCAGCACGAGGCCGACCAACGGCGAGAGCAGACCACGCCCGCGCTAAACGCCCGCACTTACCGGCACCCCTACGGCACTCACCTCGCCCAGGCCCGGCACGTTAGCGCTGACCCACTTCCCGACCAAGCCCGACACGCCCCGATCCTCAGAGCCAATCCTTATCCCGAAGTTACGGATCCAATTTGCCGACTTCCCTTACCTACATTATTCTATCGACTAGAGGCTCTTCACCTTGGAGACCTGCTGCGGATATGGGTACGAACCGGCGCGACACCTCCACGTGGCCCTCTCCCGGATTTTCAAGGTCCGAGGGGAAGATCGGGACACCGCCGCAACTGCGGTGCTCTTCGCGTTCCAAACCCTATCTCCCTGCTAGAGGATTCCAGGGAACTCGAACGCTCATGCAGAAAAGAAAACTCTTCCCCGATCTCCCGACGGCGTCTCCGGGTCCTTTTGGGTTACCCCGACGAGCATCTCTAAAAGAGGGGCCCGACTTGTATCGGTTCCGCTGCCGGGTTCCGGAATAGGAACCGGATTCCCTTTCGCCCAACGGGGGCCAGCACAAAGCGCATCATGCTATGACGGCCCCCATCAACATCGGATTTCTCCTAGGGCTTAGGATCGACTGACTCGTGTGCAACGGCTGTTCACACGAAACCCTTCTCCGCGTCAGCCCTCCAGGGCCTCGCTGGAGTATTTGCTACTACCACCAAGATCTGCACCGACGGCGGCTCCAGGCAGGCTCACGCCCAGACCCTTCTGCGCCCACCGCCGCGACCCTCCTACTCGTCAGGGCTTCGCGGCCGGCCGCAAGGACCGGCCATGACTGCCAGACTGACGGCCGAGTATAGGCACGACGCTTCAGCGCCATCCATTTTCAGGGCTAGTTGCTTCGGCAGGTGAGTTGTTACACACTCCTTAGCGGATTCCGACTTCCATGGCCACCGTCCTGCTGTCTTAAGCAACCAACGCCTTTCATGGTTTCCCATGAGCGTCGATTCGGGCGCCTTAACTCGGCGTTTGGTTCATCCCACAGCGCCAGTTCTGCTTACCAAAAGTGGCCCACTTGGCACTCCGATCCGAGTCGTTTGCTCGCGGCTTCAGCATATCAAGCAAGCCGGAGATCTCACCCATTTAAAGTTTGAGAATAGGTTGAGGTCGTTTCGGCCCCAAGGCCTCTAATCATTCGCTTTACCGGATGAGACTCGTACGAGCACCAGCTATCCTGAGGGAAACTTCGGAGGGAACCAGCTACTAGATGGTTCGATTAGTCTTTCGCCCCTATACCCAGCTCCGACGATCGATTTGCACGTCAGAATCGCTACGGACCTCCATCAGGGTTTCCCCTGACTTCGTCCTGGCCAGGCATAGTTCACCATCTTTCGGGTCCCAACGTGTACGCTCTAGGTGCGCCTCACCTCGCAATGAGGACGAGACGCCCCGGGAGTGCGGAGGCCGCCGCCCCGTGAAGGGCGGGGAAGCCCCATCCTCCCTCGGCCCGCGCAAGGCGAGACCTTCACTTTCATTACGCCTTTAGGTTTCGTACAGCCCAATGACTCGCGCACATGTTAGACTCCTTGGTCCGTGTTTCAAGACGGGTCGTGAAATTGTCCAAAGCTGAAGCGCCGCTGACGGGAGCGATTATTCCGCCCGAGAGCATCCCGAGCCAACAGCGGCGCGGGTCCGGGGCCGGGCCAGGTAGGTCCGTCATCCGGGAAGAACCGCGCGCGCTTGCCGGGAGCCCGAGCGCCCAAAGGGGCGAATCGACTCCTCCAGATATACCGCCGGGCAGCCAGCCAGGACACCGGGGCTCTGCCCAACAGACGCGAACCGAGGCCCGCGGAAGGACAGGCTGCGCACCCGGGCCGTAGGCCGGCACCCAGCGGGTCGCGACGTCCTACTAGGGGAGAAGTGCGGCCCACCGCACACCGGAACGGCCCCGCCCCGCGGCGAGTGGAAAGGCAACCGGACACGACCCCGCCGCGAATTGCTCCGCGCGGGCGGCCGGCCCCATCTGCCGAGGGCGGAGGCCAGTGGCCGGATGGGCGTGAATCTCACCCGTTCGACCTTTCGGACTTCTCACGTTTACCCCAGAACGGTTTCACGTACTTTTGAACTCTCTCTTCAAAGTTCTTTTCAACTTTCCCTCACGGTACTTGTTCGCTATCGGTCTCGTGGTCATATTTAGTCTCAGATGGAGTTTACCACCCACTTGGAGCTGCACTCTCAAGCAACCCGACTCGAAGGAGAGGTCCCGCCGACGCTCGCACCGGCCGCTACGGGCCTGGCACCCTCTACGGGCCGTGGCCTCATTCAAGTTGGACTTGGGCTCGGCGCGAGGCGTCGGGGTAGTGGACCCTCCCAAACACCACATGCCACGACAGGCGGCAGCCTGCGGGGTTCGGTGCTGGACTCTTCCCTGTTCGCTCGCCGCTACTGGGGGAATCCTTGTTAGTTTCTTTTCCTCCGCTTAGTAATATGCTTAAATTCAGCGGGTAGTCTCGCCTGCTCTGAGGTCGTTGTACGAGGTGTCGCACGCCACACCGCCAGCCGGCTGTGCACGCTACCGAGTAAGTACCGGTATGCGAACCGCCAGGCGACGGGCGCGCATCGCACGTTTAAGGAGACGCGGCCGGCCCCACAGGCGGCCACGACACTCCCAGGTCTGCGAAGCGGGGCAAACGCCGCGCGCTTCAGTATACGTAGCCGACCCTCAGCCAGACGTGGCCCGGGAACGGAATCCATGGACCGCAATGTGCGTTCGAAACGTCGATGTTCATGTGTCCTGCAGTTCACATGTCGACGCGCAATTTGCTGCGTTCTTCATCGACCCACGAGCCGAGTGATCCACCGTCCTGGGTGATCTTTTCATAGTTTCCACCATCTCTTTCGAGACAGTTGCATAGGCGGGACTGAGGCGTGTGGCGGCCCTGTTCCAGCGTTCAGTGTCCAACGGCCTCACGGCCGATGGGCGTCGTACGGCTCCACACCGGAGCGGACAGGCAGTCGGGCGAAAGTCATTCAAAACCGGCGCCAGGCGCCAGGTGCCGCAGGCCAGCCGCTCCAGCGCTTCAGCGCTCGTACCACACAACATTGCCGTTAGTTTTGAGACGAACGCGTGGTTCCGCACGCGGCGCACGGCTACTGCGAGCCGTACAGGTAGCTGCGTGTTGCGCGACACGACACGCACATCGAAAGACATGCAGTCTAGTCGGTAATGATCCTTCCGCAGGTTCACCTACGGAAACCTTGTTACGACTTTTACTTCCTCTAAATGATCAAGTTTGGTCATCTTTCCGGTAGCATCGGCAACGACAGAGTCAATGCCGCGTACCAGTCCGAAGACCTCACTAAATCATTCAATCGGTAGTAGCGACGGGCGGTGTGTACAAAGGGCAGGGACGTAATCAACGCGAGCTTATGACTCGCGCTTACTGGGAATTCCTCGTTCATGGGGAACAATTGCAAGCCCCAATCCCTAGCACGAAGGAGGTTCAGCGGGTTACCCCGACCTTTCGGCCTAGGAAGACACGCTGATTCCTTCAGTGTAGCGCGCGTGCGGCCCAGAACATCTAAGGGCATCACAGACCCGTTATTGCTCAATCTCGTGCGGCTAGAAGCCGCCTGTCCCTCTAAGAAGAAAAGTAATCGCTGACAGCACGAAGGATGTCACGCGACTAGTTAGCAGGCTAGAGTCTCGTTCGTTATCGGAATTAACCAGACAAATCGCTCCACCAACTAAGAACGGCCATGCACCACCACCCACCGAATCAAGAAAGAGCTATCAATCTGTCAATCCTTCCGGTGTCCGGGCCTGGTGAGGTTTCCCGTGTTGAGTCAAATTAAGCCGCAGGCTCCACTCCTGGTGGTGCCCTTCCGTCAATTCCTTTAAGTTTCAGCTTTGCAACCATACTTCCCCCGGAACCCAAAAGCTTTGGTTTCCCGGAGGCTGCCCGCCGAGTCATCGGAGGAACTGCGGCGGATCGCTGGCTGGCATCGTTTATGGTTAGAACTAGGGCGGTATCTGATCGCCTTCGAACCTCTAACTTTCGTTCTTGATTAATGAAAACATACTTGGCAAATGCTTTCGCTTCTGTTCGTCTTGCGACGATCCAAGAATTTCACCTCTAACGTCGCAATACGAATGCCCCCGCCTGTCCCTATTAATCATTACCTCGGGTTCCGAAAACCAACAAAATAGAACCGAGGTCCTATTCCATTATTCCATGCACACAGTATTCAGGCGGGCTTGCCTGCTTTAAGCACTCTAATTTGTTCAAAGTAAACGTGCCGGCCCACCGAGACACTCAATAAAGAGCACCCTGGTAGGATTTCAACGGGGTCCGCCTCGGGACGCACGAGCACGCACGAGGCGGTCGCACGCCTTCGGCTCGCCCCACCGGCAGGACGTCCCACGATACATGCCAGTTAAACACCGACGGGCGGTGAACCAACAGCGTGGGACACAAATCCAACTACGAGCTTTTTAACCGCAACAACTTTAATATACGCTATTGGAGCTGGAATTACCGCGGCTGCTGGCACCAGACTTGCCCTCCAATAGATACTCGTTAAAGGATTTAAAGTGTACTCATTCCGATTACGGGGCCTCGGATGAGTCCCGTATCGTTATTTTTCGTCACTACCTCCCCGTGCCGGGAGTGGGTAATTTGCGCGCCTGCTGCCTTCCTTGGATGTGGTAGCCGTTTCTCAGGCTCCCTCTCCGGAATCGAACCCTGATTCCCCGTTACCCGTTACAACCATGGTAGGCGCAGAACCTACCATCGACAGTTGATAAGGCAGACATTTGAAAGATGCGTCGCCGGTACGAGGACCGTGCGATCAGCCCAAAGTTATTCAGAGTCACCAAGGCAAACGGACCGGACGAGCCGACCGATTGGTTTTGATCTAATAAAAGCGTCCCTTCCATCTCTGGTCGGGACTCTGTTTGCATGTATTAGCTCTAGAATTACCACAGTTATCCAAGTAACGTGGGTACGATCTAAGGAACCATAACTGATTTAATGAGCCATTCGCGGTTTCACCTTAATGCGGCTTGTACTGAGACATGCATGGCTTAATCTTTGAGACAAGCATATGACTACTGGCAGGATCAACCAGGGAGCTGCGTCAACTAGAGCTGAGCAGCCGGCCGCCCGGGAGTGTGTCCCGGGGGCCCGCGCGAACACGCAAGCGTCCGCTCAATTATTCTGCAAACAGGAGGAGGCTGAGCTCCCCTGCACAACACACCTCGAAACCCTCTCAGGTCCCGGCGGCGCGCAGCGCCGTCCTAAGTACTTGGTCGGGTTCGAGAGAGGCGCAATCGCCCGGAGTTAGGCGAGTAGACGCTTTAGGTGCGACCACCCGTGCTCCCAACTGAGCTTGCCGCTGCCGACAGAGGCCCGGGAGCGTGCTGTCGTGGCATTGCCGGCGGGAGACAACACGCGCCACCTACGGTGACCGGCAGCTCCAACGCCAGCGCCACAGAAGGACAAAAGCCCCACTTGGGTGCCGAAGCGAACTCTCCCAGCACAGCGCACGCGCCAACACGTCCGCACAGCTGCGATACAAACCACCTGCGAGAACCGCTGGGGCGACCGAGCAGCAGACGGCGTCGCGGCGCCGAGCGCCGGGCGGCGGCGCATCCTCAGCGCACACAGTCCTCAATCGGACCAGCACACTGCAGATGGCCACCGCGCTTCGCACCGGGCCCGCGAGGACCTACTTTGGCCGCAAGGCGCCGCGAGCAGGGGGCGCCGGCGCGCAGCTGCGCCGCCTGCCGCGTCCGTCGGCCGGCGCGCCTGCCACTGGCCGCCCCCACCAGCCGGCTGTAGCGCGTGCGCCCACGCACCGCGCTGCCAGCACGCCGGGCGGCCCCCCCTCACCGGCCGGGGACGGTCCCACCCAGCCACCGCCGCGTATCGCCTCACACCCAGATCCCCTTTCGCGTTCGTGGGCATGGTGGGTCCCCTTTCACGTTCGTGGGCATGGTGGGTATCCCTGAAACAACCGGTTAATAGCTCGACCGATCGTCGCCAACACTGATTCACCTCTAGCGAGAACAACCGCACCACAACGGGTTACCTGTTGTTCATTTGCGTAACGTCACCAGCAAACGTAGACGTCCATCGCCATTTGCAACGAGTATTGCATGCCTGTGTCAGGTGTCACAACACACTACGTCTGCCCACATAGACGCAACAACATGTGCACGCCTCGAGAACACGTGGAAGGTAGCCCCCGTACGTATGCGGTGTCCATTGCGCGAACGACTGTCAGCCGGCCTCTGCAGGATGTCGCAGATGTGGAACGCGGTGCAACATGCTATCACGGTGTGTGAGAAGAGACGACTACGTCCGAATACACGCTCCACTACATCAACAGACTGCTCATGCTGATCGCCATCCAGGGCGTCCGTTCCTCCCACACGTCTGAATGGCGTACCACACTGCAATCCAGCTCTTATAGGGAGACGACACGTAGCTGCGTGCACAATATTTGGACTGTATGGTCTGCCGTTGCTAGGCGCAGTCGTCGTACGGTCACACATGTGCCACGATGTATCATTCAGTACATACGGACCAATGTGCAGTACAGTTTGTGGGTTTTGCGTACATCGGCGGACAGGTGACAGGCCGTACCACAACGTAGGCTGAGTACGTCGGCATGCGAAGGGCATTGAACATGCAAACTTCTCAACGACCAGCTTGCGAAGGCAGGGGGGAAGGGGGGGGGGGCATGTACGTCCTGCTGCTATCCACATTACAGTGTATAGCAGGAGCATGTGGAAAGTCAGCAACACCTGCAAGGTGTTTAACATGACGCGATACACAGGGGACCGGGCAGTGCGAATAGCGAACTATATTGCGAGGGTTGCGGTTAGGCAACACTACACTAATTTAACGAGTTGCATAACAATTACAGAGCAGGTCCAGCGACAACGTGCGTCAGGTTAAGGCGCAATATAGGTTAGGTTGAGGCACAATATAGGTTAGGTTAAGGCACAACATGGGTTACGTTAAGGCACAAATTGGGTTACGTTAAGGCACAACATGGGTTACGTTAAGGCACAACATGGGTTACGTTAAGGCACAAATTAGGTTACGTTAAGGCACAAATTAGGTTACGTTAAGGCACAAATTAGGTTACGTTAAGGCACAAATTAGGTTACGTTAAGGCACAAATTAGGTTACGTTAAGGCACAAATTAGGTTACGTTAAGGCACAAATTAGGTTACGTTAAGGCACAAATTAGGTTACGTTAAGGCACAAATTAGGTTACGTTAAGGCACAAATTAGGTTACGTTAAGGCACAAATTAGGTTACGTTAAGGCACAAATTAGGTTACGTTAAGGCACAAATTAGGTTACGTTAAGGCACAAATTAGGTTACGTTAAGGTACAATATGGGTTAGGTTAAGGTACAATATGGGTTAGGTTAAGGTACAATATGGGTTAGGTTAAGGTACAATATGGGTTAGGTTAAGGTACAATATGGGTTAGGTTAAGGCACAACGTAGGTTAGGTTAAGGCACAACGTAGGTTAGGTTAAGGCACAACGTAGGTTAGGTTAAGGCACAACATAGGTTAGGTTAAGGCACAACATAGGTTAGGTTAAGGCACAACATAGGTTAGGTTAAGGCACAACATAGGTTAGGTTAAGGCACAACATAGGTTAGGTTAAGGCACAACATAGGTTAGGTTAAGGCACAACATAGGTTAGGTTAAGGCACAACATAGGTTAGGTTAAGGCACAACATAGGTTAGGTTAAGGCACAACGTAGGTTAGGTTAAGGCACAACGTAGGTTAGGTTAAGGCACAACGTAGGTTAGGTTAAGGCACAACGTAGGTTAGGTTAAGGCACAACGTAGGTTAGGTTAAGGCACAACGTAGGTTAGGTTAAGGCACAACGTAGGTTAGGTTAAGGCACAACGTAGGTTAGGTTAAGGCACAACGTAGGTTAGGTTAAGGCACAACGTAGGTTAGGTTAAGGCACAACGTAGGTTAGGTTAAGGCACAACGTAGGTTAGGTTAAGGCACAACGTAGGTTAGGTTAAGGCACAACATAGGTTAGGTTAAGGCACAACATAGGTTAGGTTAAGGCACAACATAGGTTAGGTTAAGGCACAACATAGGTTAGGTTAAGGCACAACATAGGTTAGGTTAAGGCACAACATAGGTTAGGTTAAGGCACAACATAGGTTAGGTTAAGGCACAACATAGGTTAGGTTAAGGCACAACATAGGTTAGGTTAAGGCACAACATAGGTTAGGTTAAGGCACAACATAGGTTAGGTTAAGGCACAACATAGGTTAGGTTAAGGCACAACATAGGTTAGGTTAAGGCACAACGTAGGTTAGGTTAAGGCACAACGTAGGTTAGGTTAAGGCACAACGTAGGTTAGGTTAAGGCACAACGTAGGTTAGGTTAAGACACAACGTAGGTTAGGTTAAGGCACAACGTAGGTTAGGTTAAGGCACAACGTAGGTTAGGTTAAGGCACAACGTAGGTTAGGTTAAGGTACAACGTAGGTTAGGTTAAGGTACAACATAGGTTAGGTTAAGGTACAACGTAGGTTAGGTTAAGGTACAACGTAGGTTAGGTTAAGGTACAACGTAGGTTAGGTTAAGGTACAACGTAGGTTAGGTTAAGGTACAACGTAGGTTAGGTTAAGGTACAACGTAGGTTAGGTTAAGGTACAACGTAGGTTAGGTTAAGGTACAACGTAGGTTAGGTGAAGGCGCAATGTAGGTTAGGTTAAGGTACGATATACCTTAGGTTAAGGTACAATATCGCTTAGGTTAAGGTACAATATAGCTTAGGTTAAGGTACACGTTGTAGGGAAAGGTGTATTTTGGGGGGGGAGGGGGCGGCAGGTTCGTTGATAGTGATTATCGTAAGTGCATGCCTGCGGGATCATCCGATTTGTCACGTCAGGATGCACTTGTGGCTCATGACAGGCGGCGCTCCGATTCCAAGGTTGTGGCAGATCTGTGTCTTTCATTCCTGCCATTGTTTGTGTACTGTGACAGGAGGCAGTATTGTGATGTTGGGTGCACCCCTGTGTAGGACATGTGTGGGTGTTCGTGGCTTAGCTGAGCAATGGCGGATGTCGGAAGGGTGGGAT
>NW_026047252.1:47500-52500 GCF_023864345.2 Schistocerca serialis cubense
AGCTTTGCAACCATACTTCCCCCGGAACCCAAAAGCTTTGGTTTCCCGGAGGCTGCCCGCCGAGTCATCGGAGGAACTGCGGCGGATCGCTGGCTGGCATCGTTTATGGTTAGAACTAGGGCGGTATCTGATCGCCTTCGAACCTCTAACTTTCGTTCTTGATTAATGAAAACATACTTGGCAAATGCTTTCGCTTCTGTTCGTCTTGCGACGATCCAAGAATTTCACCTCTAACGTCGCAATACGAATGCCCCCGCCTGTCCCTATTAATCATTACCTCGGGTTCCGAAAACCAACAAAATAGAACCGAGGTCCTATTCCATTATTCCATGCACACAGTATTCAGGCGGGCTTGCCTGCTTTAAGCACTCTAATTTGTTCAAAGTAAACGTGCCGGCCCACCGAGACACTCAATAAAGAGCACCCTGGTAGGATTTCAACGGGGTCCGCCTCGGGACGCACGAGCACGCACGAGGCGGTCGCACGCCTTCGGCTCGCCCCACCGGCAGGACGTCCCACGATACATGCCAGTTAAACACCGACGGGCGGTGAACCAACAGCGTGGGACACAAATCCAACTACGAGCTTTTTAACCGCAACAACTTTAATATACGCTATTGGAGCTGGAATTACCGCGGCTGCTGGCACCAGACTTGCCCTCCAATAGATACTCGTTAAAGGATTTAAAGTGTACTCATTCCGATTACGGGGCCTCGGATGAGTCCCGTATCGTTATTTTTCGTCACTACCTCCCCGTGCCGGGAGTGGGTAATTTGCGCGCCTGCTGCCTTCCTTGGATGTGGTAGCCGTTTCTCAGGCTCCCTCTCCGGAATCGAACCCTGATTCCCCGTTACCCGTTACAACCATGGTAGGCGCAGAACCTACCATCGACAGTTGATAAGGCAGACATTTGAAAGATGCGTCGCCGGTACGAGGACCGTGCGATCAGCCCAAAGTTATTCAGAGTCACCAAGGCAAACGGACCGGACGAGCCGACCGATTGGTTTTGATCTAATAAAAGCGTCCCTTCCATCTCTGGTCGGGACTCTGTTTGCATGTATTAGCTCTAGAATTACCACAGTTATCCAAGTAACGTGGGTACGATCTAAGGAACCATAACTGATTTAATGAGCCATTCGCGGTTTCACCTTAATGCGGCTTGTACTGAGACATGCATGGCTTAATCTTTGAGACAAGCATATGACTACTGGCAGGATCAACCAGGGAGCTGCGTCAACTAGAGCTGAGCAGCCGGCCGCCCGGGAGTGTGTCCCGGGGGCCCGCGCGAACACGCAAGCGTCCGCTCAATTATTCTGCAAACAGGAGGAGGCTGAGCTCCCCTGCACAACACACCTCGAAACCCTCTCAGGTCCCGGCGGCGCGCAGCGCCGTCCTAAGTACTTGGTCGGGTTCGAGAGAGGCGCAATCGCCCGGAGTTAGGCGAGTAGACGCTTTAGGTGCGACCACCCGTGCTCCCAACTGAGCTTGCCGCTGCTGACAGAGGCCCGGGAGCGTGCTGTCGTGGCATTGCCGGCGGGAGACAACACGCGCCACCTACGGTGACCGGCAGCTCCAACGCCAGCGCCACAGAAGGACAAAAGCCCCACTTGGGTGCCGAAGCGAACTCTCCCAGCACAGCGCACGCGCCAACACGTCCGCACAGCTGCGATACAAACCACCTGCGAGAACCGCTGGGGCGACCGAGCAGCAGACGGCGTCGCGGCGCCGAGCGCCGGGCGGCGGCGCATCCTCAGCGCACACAGTCCTCAATCGGACCAGCACACTGCAGATGGCCACCGCGCTTCGCACCGGGCCCGCGAGGACCTACTTTGGCCGCAAGGCGCCGCGAGCAGGGGGCGCCGGCGCGCAGCTGCGCCGCCTGCCGCGTCCGTCGGCCGGCGCGCCTGCCACTGGCCGCCCCCACCAGCCGGCTGTAGCGCGTGCGCCCACGCACCGCGCTGCCAGCACGCCGGGCGGCCCCCCCTCACCGGCCGGGGACGGTCCCACCCAGCCACCGCCGCGTATCGCCTCACACCCAGATCCCCTTTCGCGTTCGTGGGCATGGTGGGTCCCCTTTCACGTTCGTGGGCATGGTGGGTATCCCTGAAACAACCGGTTAATAGCTCGACCGATCGTCGCCAACACTGATTCACCTCTAGCGAGAACAACCGCACCACAACGGGTTACCTGTTGTTCATTTGCGTAACGTCACCAGCAAACGTAGACGTCCATCGCCATTTGCAACGAGTATTGCATGCCTGTGTCAGGTGTCACAACACACTACGTCTGCCCACATAGACGCAACAACATGTGCACGCCTCGAGAACACGTGGAAGGTAGCCCCCGTACGTATGCGGTGTCCATTGCGCGAACGACTGTCAGCCGGCCTCTGCAGGATGTCGCAGATGTGGAACGCGGTGCAACATGCTATCACGGTGTGTGAGAAGAGACGACTACGTCCGAATACACGCTCCACTACATCAACAGACTGCTCATGCTGATCGCCATCCAGGGCGTCCGTTCCTCCCACACGTCTGAATGGCGTACCACACTGCAATCCAGCTCTTATAGGGAGACGACACGTAGCTGCGTGCACAATATTTGGACTGTATGGTCTGCCGTTGCTAGGCGCAGTCGTCGTACGGTCACACATGTGCCACGATGTATCATTCAGTACATACGGACCAATGTGCAGTACAGTTTGTGGGTTTTGCGTACATCGGCGGACAGGTGACAGGCCGTACCAGAACGTAGGCTGAGTACGTCGGCATGCGAAGGGCATTGAACATGCAAACTTCTCAACGACCAGCTTGCGAAGGCAGGGGGGAAGGGGGGGGGGCATGTACGTCCTGCTGCTATCCACATTACAGTGTATAGCAGGAGCATGTGGAAAGTCAGCAACACCTGCAAGGTGTTTAACATGACGCGATACACAGGGGACCGGGCAGTGCGAATAGCGAACTATATTGCGAGGGTTGCGGTTAGGCAACACTACACTAATTTAACGAGTTGCATAACAATTACAGAGCAGGTTCAGCGACAATGTGCGTCAGGTTAAGGCGCAATATAGGTTAGGTTGAGGCACAATATAGGTTAGGTTAAGGCACAACATGGGTTACGTTAAGGCACAAATTGGGTTACGTTAAGGCACAACATGGGTTACGTTAAGGCACAACATGGGTTACGTTAAGGCACAAATTAGGTTACGTTAAGGCACAAATTAGGTTACGTTAAGGCACAAATTAGGTTACGTTAAGGCACAAATTAGGTTACGTTAAGGCACAAATTAGGTTACGTTAAGGCACAAATTAGGTTACGTTAAGGCACAAATTAGGTTACGTTAAGGCACAAATTAGGTTACGTTAAGGCACAAATTAGGTTACGTTAAGGCACAAATTAGGTTACGTTAAGGCACAAATTAGGTTACGTTAAGGCACAAATTAGGTTACGTTAAGGCACAAATTAGGTTACGTTAAGGCACAAATTAGGTTACGTTAAGGCACAAATTAGGTTACGTTAAGGCACAAATTAGGTTACGTTAAGGTACAATATGGGTTAGGTTAAGGTACAATATGGGTTAGGTTAAGGTACAATATGGGTTAGGTTAAGGTACAATATGGGTTAGGTTAAGGTACAATATGGGTTAGGTTAAGGCACAACGTAGGTTAGGTTAAGGCACAACGTAGGTTAGGTTAAGGCACAACATAGGTTAGGTTAAGGCACAACATAGGTTAGGTTAAGGCACAACATAGGTTAGGTTAAGGCACAACATAGGTTAGGTTAAGGCACAACATAGGTTAGGTTAAGGCACAACATAGGTTAGGTTAAGGCACAACATAGGTTAGGTTAAGGCACAACATAGGTTAGGTTAAGGCACAACATAGGTTAGGTTAAGGCACAACATAGGTTAGGTTAAGGCACAACATAGGTTAGGTTAAGGCACAACGTAGGTTAGGTTAAGGCACAACGTAGGTTAGGTTAAGGCACAACGTAGGTTAGGTTAAGGCACAACGTAGGTTAGGTTAAGGCACAACGTAGGTTAGGTTAAGGCACAACGTAGGTTAGGTTAAGGCACAACGTAGGTTAGGTTAAGGCACAACGTAGGTTAGGTTAAGGCACAACGTAGGTTAGGTTAAGGCACAACGTAGGTTAGGTTAAGGCACAACGTAGGTTAGGTTAAGGCACAACGTAGGTTAGGTTAAGGCACAACATAGGTTAGGTTAAGGCACAACATAGGTTAGGTTAAGGCACAACATAGGTTAGGTTAAGGCACAACATAGGTTAGGTTAAGGCACAACATAGGTTAGGTTAAGGCACAACATAGGTTAGGTTAAGGCACAACATAGGTTAGGTTAAGGCACAACATAGGTTAGGTTAAGGCACAACATAGGTTAGGTTAAGGCACAACATAGGTTAGGTTAAGGCACAACATAGGTTAGGTTAAGGCACAACATAGGTTAGGTTAAGGCACAACGTAGGTTAGGTTAAGGCACAACGTAGGTTAGGTTAAGGCACAACGTAGGTTAGGTTAAGGCACAACGTAGGTTAGGTTAAGGCACAACGTAGGTTAGGTTAAGGCACAACGTAGGTTAGGTTAAGGCACAACGTAGGTTAGGTTAAGGCACAACGTAGGTTAGGTTAAGGTACAACGTAGGTTAGGTTAAGGTACAACGTAGGTTAGGTTAAGGTACAACGTAGGTTAGGTTAAGGTACAACGTAGGTTAGGTTAAGGTACAACGTAGGTTAGGTTAAGGTACAACGTAGGTTAGGTTAAGGTACAACGTAGGTTAGGTTAAGGTACAACGTAGGTTAGGTTAAGGTACAACGTAGGTTAGGTTAAGGTACAACGTAGGTTAGGTTAAGGTACAACGTAGGTTAGGTGAAGGCGCAATGTAGGTTAGGTTAAGGTACGATATACCTTAGGTTAAGGTACAATATCGCTTAGGTTAAGGTACAATATAGCTTAGGTTAAGGTACACGTTGTAGGGAAAGGTGTATTT
>NW_026047252.1:57500-60000 GCF_023864345.2 Schistocerca serialis cubense
CCAGGTACCGGAAGGTTTCACCCACACGCAGGGCAGGCAAGGTGGTGTTGCCTGCTGTGAAGGTGACATTGCTGTCCACCTTCACCTTCTTCTCGCGCCCTGACGCGACTAAGGCGAGGGTGAAACACTTCCGGGCGTTGATCTGCAGCCCCAGGTGGGCGAGGGCTGCGGTAGCTGCGTCGATGAGGGACTGCAAGCCCCTCGGGGTCGCTGCAAACAGCAAGACGTCATCTGCAAAGGCCGCAGCGTTGACTCTGCGACCGAGGATCCGAGCTCCGATGTGGGAGGGCAGTTGGCCTAAAACGTAGTCCACCGCAAAGTTGAACAGGAGGGGGGAGAGGGGATCGCCCTGGCGAACGCCCCGTGCTGGCTGCACAGACACGCCCACGCCGGCGCCGTCCGCTATCACTGTCGTGCTGCCCTCGTAGCACCGCTCGACATACTCGACAAAGCAATCCGGTAGGCCATGCGCCTTCAGCACGGGGCGAAGGGCAGCATGATCCACCGAATCGAATGCCTTCGATACGTCGATCGATGCCACAAAGACAGAGCGGCAGGAGCGGACTGCGTCGGTGAGAGCAGTGTCCAAGATGAAAGTATTTTCCAACATCCCATCCCGAGGGATGAATGCCCGCTGACGTTCGTCCACAGCACAAGCGCGCATCAGGCGTGACGCGAGAACCTTGTGAAAGGTCCGCGCCAACACCGAGCAGACCGTAATGGGGCGAAAGTCAGCGGGGGATGTTGGTGCAGCCGTTTTCGGGAGAAGGGACGTCCGCGCGCGAAGCAGGCGTTCCGGAAGGGCGCGGGCCAGAAGGAAGAGATTCATCACTTTCACCAGGACTTCATGCGGTAGGCGCCGCAACTCCGCTGGGGTAAGGCCGTCAGGCCCAGCTGCTGATCCCCTGGGCGGCAACGCGGCGGCGACCTCCTCATGTGTGACCGGCCCCCATAGGCACTCAAGAGCGACAGGCTCCGAGTGCGGGAGGAGGCGGTCACGGATGAAGCCCGCAGTGGAGACGGGCTTCTTAGTGAAGAGGTCCGCCCAGAAGTCCAGCAGACCAGGGATGGCAGGTGGCGGCTGGAGCAGGGTGCCATCCAAGAGGCCGCGCACGCAACGTGCACGCGACCGTCGGAAGGCATCCTGCGTTCTTGCGTATTCCCAGCGGCGCCGCTTGCGCTTCTGCGTCGGCGGCGCGGCAGGCGGCCGCTTCGATGGTTGGCGCGGCCGCTGTGTCCTGGTGATCGATCTCTCCCCTCTGGACCCGACCGACGCAAGGGCATCCGGGAGCATGCCCAGGATGACATCGGGCGGCGTGCCCCGCCCCAGACCTATGACTCGATCCAGGGCAGAGAAACGCTGGGCGGAAGCAGGTAGCCCCGCCAGATGCTCCCAGATGGCGGCGTCAGTCGGCCCCTCCGGCGGCGGCCCGGTGGTGTCGGCCGCGAAGTCCTCGGCTGCGTCGACGGGCGGCGCAGCGGCCTCGCCCGCGTCAGGCGGCGGGCTCGCTGCTCCCCGGTGGGACGCCGGCTCTTCCCCCCGACCGATCTCAAGCGCCTCCATGAACTGGCGGACAAGCTGCTTGTGGGCAGCTTGCCGCCGTCGGCACTTGATTGCCTCAAGCGTTCGGTCGGGGAACATCCTGATGAGCTCTTGATTAACAAAGAAGAACCGGGCGTCCCTCTCAAGGAACAATTCGGCTTCCGCCTTGGCGAGCGACAGGACTTCTTCCTCCGTCCACCTCGCGCGATGCCTCTCCGTCACGATCTCCGCGTTGGCGGCCGCAAGATGTTGGCGGCGGCGATGGACCCCGAGACCATTCTTGGTGGTGAAGCTGCGGTGGCACTCACTACAGGCGTATACAGCTGCAAAAGGTACAAGATTTTCGGCACGGCCGGTTGGCCGGCTAGGTGCTGGGGGAGTTGGGGTGGCACCTTCAGCGGAAGGGCCACCACTTATTCTTTGATTACTGCCCCCAACTAACAAAGGGATAGTGCGAGGGGGGGCTGGTAACCCCCCCAAGCCCCTGGTGCGGTCTTCCACTCTGCGAAAATCAGCGGGCCCACGAGAAGGGGAGAAGACCGCAGGAGAGGAGAGGCTAAGAGGGCTAGGCCCATGTATTGCGCATCACTCTCCCTGTAACTATAACCCAAGGAAGGTACCTCGCAGCAGCAGCACGACTACATCAAGACCGCACTTCGAAAAGCCAAGTCCGGATGCAGCCACACCGCCGCCACTTGGCCACCTTAAGAGAGTCATAGTTACTCCCGCCGTTTACCCGCGCTTGCTTGAATTTCTTCACGTTGACATTCAGAGCACTGGGCAGAAATCACATTGCGTCAACACCCGCTAGGGCCATCGCAATGCTTTGTTTTAATTAGACAGTCGGATTCCCCCAGTCCGTGCCAGTTCTGAGTTGATCGTTGAATGGCGGCCGAAGAGAATCCGCGCACCCGCGCGCCCCCGGAGGAGCACGCTAAGGCGGACGCGGCCTCGCAG
>NW_026047252.1:65000-70000 GCF_023864345.2 Schistocerca serialis cubense
CCGACCGATTGGTTTTGATCTAATAAAAGCGTCCCTTCCATCTCTGGTCGGGACTCTGTTTGCATGTATTAGCTCTAGAATTACCACAGTTATCCAAGTAACGTGGGTACGATCTAAGGAACCATAACTGATTTAATGAGCCATTCGCGGTTTCACCTTAATGCGGCTTGTACTGAGACATGCATGGCTTAATCTTTGAGACAAGCATATGACTACTGGCAGGATCAACCAGGGAGCTGCGTCAACTAGAGCTGAGCAGCCGGCCGCCCGGGAGTGTGTCCCGGGGGCCCGCGCGAACACGCAAGCGTCCGCTCAATTATTCTGCAAACAGGAGGAGGCTGAGCTCCCCTGCACAACACACCTCGAAACCCTCTCAGGTCCCGGCGGCGCGCAGCGCCGTCCTAAGTACTTGGTCGGGTTCGAGAGAGGCGCAATCGCCCGGAGTTAGGCGAGTAGACGCTTTAGGTGCGACCACCCGTGCTCCCAACTGAGCTTGCCGCTGCCGACAGAGGCCCGGGAGCGTGCTGTCGTGGCATTGCCGGCGGGAGACAACACGCGCCACCTACGGTGACCGGCAGCTCCAACGCCAGCGCCACAGAAGGACAAAAGCCCCACTTGGGTGCCGAAGCGAACTCTCCCAGCACAGCGCACGCGCCAACACGTCCGCACAGCTGCGATACAAACCACCTGCGAGAACCGCTGGGGCGACCGAGCAGCAGACGGCGTCGCGGCGCCGAGCGCCGGGCGGCGGCGCATCCTCAGCGCACACAGTCCTCAATCGGACCAGCACACTGCAGATGGCCACCGCGCTTCGCACCGGGCCCGCGAGGACCTACTTTGGCCGCAAGGCGCCGCGAGCAGGGGGCGCCGGCGCGCAGCTGCGCCGCCTGCCGCGTCCGTCGGCCGGCGCGCCTGCCACTGGCCGCCCCCACCAGCCGGCTGTAGCGCGTGCGCCCACGCACCGCGCTGCCAGCACGCCGGGCGGCCCCCCCTCACCGGCCGGGGACGGTCCCACCCAGCCACCGCCGCGTATCGCCTCACACCCAGATCCCCTTTCGCGTTCGTGGGCATGGTGGGTCCCCTTTCACGTTCGTGGGCATGGTGGGTATCCCTGAAACAACCGGTTAATAGCTCGACCGATCGTCGCCAACACTGATTCACCTCTAGCGAGAACAACCGCACCACAACGGGTTACCTGTTGTTCATTTGCGTAACGTCACCAGCAAACGTAGACGTCCATCGCCATTTGCAACGAGTATTGCATGCCTGTGTCAGGTGTCACAACACACTACGTCTGCCCACATAGACGCAACAACATGTGCACGCCTCGAGAACACGTGGAAGGTAGCCCCCGTACGTATGCGGTGTCCATTGCGCGAACGACTGTCAGCCGGCCTCTGCAGGATGTCGCAGATGTGGAACGCGGTGCAACATGCTATCACGGTGTGTGAGAAGAGACGACTACGTCCGAATACACGCTCCACTACATCAACAGACTGCTCATGCTGATCGCCATCCAGGGCGTCCGTTCCTCCCACACGTCTGAATGGCGTACCACACTGCAATCCAGCTCTTATAGGGAGACGACACGTAGCTGCGTGCACAATATTTGGACTGTATGGTCTGCCGTTGCTAGGCGCAGTCGTCGTACGGTCACACATGTGCCACGATGTATCATTCAGTACATACGGACCAATGTGCAGTACAGTTTGTGGGTTTTGCGTACATCGGCGGACAGGTGACAGGCCGTACCACAACGTAGGCTGAGTACGTCGGCATGCGAAGGGCATTGAACATGCAAACTTCTCAACGACCAGCTTGCGAAGGCAGGGGGGAAGGGGGGGGGGCATGTACGTCCTGCTGCTATCCACATTACAGTGTATAGCAGGAGCATGTGGAAAGTCAGCAACACCTGCAAGGTGTTTAACATGACGCGATACACAGGGGACCGGGCAGTGCGAATAGCGAACTATATTGCGAGGGTTGCGGTTAGGCAACACTACACTAATTTAACGAGTTGCATAACAATTACAGAGCAGGTTCAGCGACAACGTGCGTCAGGTTAAGGCGCAATATAGGTTAGGTTGAGGCACAATATAGGTTAGGTTAAGGCACAACATGGGTTACGTTAAGGCACAAATTGGGTTACGTTAAGGCACAACATGGGTTACGTTAAGGCACAACATGGGTTACGTTAAGGCACAAATTAGGTTACGTTAAGGCACAAATTAGGTTACGTTAAGGCACAAATTAGGTTACGTTAAGGCACAAATTAGGTTACGTTAAGGCACAAATTAGGTTACGTTAAGGCACAAATTAGGTTACGTTAAGGCACAAATTAGGTTACGTTAAGGCACAAATTAGGTTACGTTAAGGCACAAATTAGGTTACGTTAAGGCACAAATTAGGTTACGTTAAGGCACAAATTAGGTTACGTTAAGGCACAAATTAGGTTACGTTAAGGCACAAATTAGGTTACGTTAAGGCACAAATTAGGTTACGTTAAGGCACAAATTAGGTTACGTTAAGGCACAAATTAGGTTACGTTAAGGCACAAATTAGGTTACGTTAAGGTACAATATGGGTTAGGTTAAGGTACAATATGGGTTAGGTTAAGGTACAATATGGGTTAGGTTAAGGTACAATATGGGTTAGGTTAAGGTACAATATGGGTTAGGTTAAGGCACAACGTAGGTTAGGTTAAGGCACAACGTAGGTTAGGTTAAGGCACAACATAGGTTAGGTTAAGGCACAACATAGGTTAGGTTAAGGCACAACATAGGTTAGGTTAAGGCACAACATAGGTTAGGTTAAGGCACAACATAGGTTAGGTTAAGGCACAACATAGATTAGGTTAAGGCACAACATAGGTTAGGTTAAGGCACAACATAGGTTAGGTTAAGGCACAACATAGGTTAGGTTAAGGCACAACATAGGTTAGGTTAAGGCACAACATAGGTTAGGTTAAGGCACAACGTAGGTTAGGTTAAGGCACAACGTAGGTTAGGTTAAGGCACAACGTAGGTTAGGTTAAGGCACAACGTAGGTTAGGTTAAGGCACAACGTAGGTTAGGTTAAGGCACAACGTAGGTTAGGTTAAGGCACAACGTAGGTTAGGTTAAGGCACAACGTAGGTTAGGTTAAGGCACAACGTAGGTTAGGTTAAGGCACAACGTAGGTTAGGTTAAGGCACAACGTAGGTTAGGTTAAGGCACAACGTAGGTTAGGTTAAGGCACAACGTAGGTTAGGTTAAGGCACAACGTAGGTTAGGTTAAGGCACAACGTAGGTTAGGTTAAGGCACAACGTAGGTTAGGTTAAGGCACAACGTAGGTTAGGTTAAGGCACAACGTAGGTTAGGTTAAGGCACAACGTAGGTTAGGTTAAGGCACAACGTAGGTTAGGTTAAGGCACAACGTAGGTTAGGTTAAGGCACAACATAGGTTAGGTTAAGGCACAACATAGGTTAGGTTAAGGCACAACATAGGTTAGGTTAAGGCACAACATAGGTTAGGTTAAGGCACAACATAGGTTAGGTTAAGGCACAACATAGGTTAGGTTAAGGCACAACATAGGTTAGGTTAAGGCACAACATAGGTTAGGTTAAGGCACAACGTAGGTTAGGTTAAGGCACAACGTAGGTTAGGTTAAGGCACAACGTAGGTTAGGTTAAGGCACAACGTAGGTTAGGTTAAGGCACAACGTAGGTTAGGTTAAGGTACAACGTAGGTTAGGTTAAGGTACAACGTAGGTTAGGTTAAGGTACAACGTAGGTTAGGTTAAGGTACAACGTAGGTTAGGTTAAGGTACAACGTAGGTTAGGTTAAGGTACAACGTAGGTTAGGTTAAGGTACAACGTAGGTTAGGTTAAGGTACAACGTAGGTTAGGTGAAGGCGCAATGTAGGTTAGGTTAAGGTACGATATACCTTAGGTTAAGGTACAATATCGCTTAGGTTAAGGTACAATATAGCTTAGGTTAAGGTACACGTTGTAGGGAAAGGTGTATTTTGGGGGGGGAGGGGGCGGCAGGTTCGTTGATAGTGATTATCGTAAGTGCATGCCTGCGGGATCATCCGATTTGTCACGTCAGGATGCACTTGTGGCTCATGACAGGCGGCGCTCCGATTCCAAGGTTGTGGCAGATCTGTGTCTTTCATTCCTGCCATTGTTTGTGTACTGTGACAGGAGGCAGTATTGTGATGTTGGGTGCACCCCTGTGTAGGACATGTGTGGGTGTTCGTGGCTTAGCTGAGCAATGGCGGATGTCGGAAGGGTGGGATATTCTGTTTTCTGGGTGGACCTCCCGGTCTGGTTATGATAGTGTGGATTGTGTAATGTGGCGGAGAGGATGCACCGGATGTTCTTCCATGCTGGTGGTTAGATATTGTGTGTGTGCCTGTTAGAGGCAGAGAGTAGTGTGTGATAGTGTCTGGCTGACGTGTGGTTCTCATTGTGTGCAGAGTCTTTCAGCATGTATAGGGACGGTTGTATATATTATCTGTATTCTGATGGCTCTGCATCTATTACTAATCAGTGCCGTGTATACGGTTACTCTGGTTCCAGTCGAAACTGTTCTATCTCTGTACATTAGTGACACTGCGGCTCCACTATGTTGCCGCCCCTGTCGGCCGTTTCCCCCAGTGTGTGGCTAATGATTATCAGCAATCAGTCTATTAGTCAATACCGGTAGTGTGACGACGTGAAATGTCCGGGATGGGGGAAGCTACACGCTTCCCGTGGGTCAGGGCCTAGAAAGACTCTTCCCACGCAGGAGGCTCGGACTGTCATTACTCTTCCGAGAAATATATTTGCCCAGCGTTTTTTGCGACTGCGAGTGCGACGCGTACGAGTACCGACATGGATGGGGCGCTTCCTAGCTGATCGCTCAGCATCGGAGAAATATATTTGCCCAACGTTTTTTGCGACTGCGAGTGCAACGCCCAAGGGTACCGACGTGGATGGGGCGCTTCCTAGCTGATCGCTCGGCATGGGAATCCGTA
>NW_026047252.1:75000-77500 GCF_023864345.2 Schistocerca serialis cubense
CAGCAAGACTCTTGCGGTTTCCTCCCAGGACGTAGTATATCCTCCATCCAGGCGTAGCGTGGATAACATGGTCGGCGATCTAATTTTCTCTCTGACCAGTTTATATGGGACCCCCCAAGGGTCCATTCCCAGCTGATCTTTGACAAAAGTTTCCCATGACTGCCTTCGAGTTCTCTGTAACAATGTCTTGTATCTTTCTTTAAGGCGACGATAAATCTGTAGATGAAAATCCCTCTCCTCTTGGGCAAAGCTTCTTTGATAATTACTCCGCGCCCTCCTGACAGACCGCTTAAGTGCGGTCAGTTCTGGGGACCACGGAGTAGACTGCCTGCGGACAAACCTCGCCACCCGAGGAACCGCCGCAGCAATAGCGGCGTCAATAGCCATAACAATTGCTTCCACTGCTTCTTCTACATCCTCAGAGTCAAGGTTAGGTCCCAGCACTGGGGGACGGAATTCGCGTGCTAGTCGCTCCCAGTCCGTCCTTAAATAGTTATAACGTACTTCCCAAGCGCCAGTCTCCTCCTGGACCACGGTATCATACTCAAATTTTATACAATTATGGTCACTGATAGTTAAGTTGGAAACAACACACCAGTTACTTATATGAGGCGCTGCACGCAGCGTTGCTAAAGTAACATCAATATTAGAAATTGCACCAGCCCTACCAGAAAAGGTAGGTGGGTTGCCTGGCTGATTCAACACTACTAAATGAGCTTCCATTATCACATTCTCAAGTTCAATGCCTCGATCATCCAATTCCTCACTGTGCCACATAGGAGACTTGGCGTTCGCATCCATACAAACAATTACAGGGTGACCCTCTAAAGCTCGTAGGATCCATATCAACTGCTCCATAAACGGTGTAATATGCTGTCTAAACTGGCAGTATATGTTAACAATATATACATTATGTGACAGCAAGTTCAATTGGGCAACCATTACATGTTCGTTGCAGAACTGATTTAAAATTGTTGTCTTAATCATCTTGTTTAACACCACGATTGCGCTCATGGGATTCTCCCCAGAGAACGCCACTTGCGCAACCGCAGGAAATCCTGGGACCCGACCAGCACAGGAACCCGGTTCTTGTATAATTATTACATCGAGGTTCTCTTCCTCTGAAATCTTTCTAAGTTCTTGCGTAACCGTATGGCTACGCATGGCATTTACCTGCAACATTTTAAACCTCCCCATTATCCAGGGGGATAAAAAACGTGCAGCCGACTAGCAGGCCAAGGTTTAGACAAGTCACAAACATTACGGCCATACATTTTGACCATCTCTTTAAATACTTTTTCTAGGTCAAATTTACGATCTCTTCGTGCGTATACTTGTTCCACCAATAACTTCAATTTTTCCGTTTCAGAGGGGATATTAGCCGCCTCCAACTGAATACAATCTACATCCTCCAGTGCTGGGAATGTTATGTCTTTTCCATATTCATGTGCCCTCCGAACAAGTTGCCTCAGTGCAACCGTTAACAGGCCCGGCTCTTCCAATTTCGAGAGCCGCAGCATATCCTCAAAGTCTGTATATACACGACCGGGCCCAACAGCCTTGTACAGATTACCAGCACTACTACTACCACTACCACAACCACCACTACTACTATTTACACTTTTTACATTGATCTCTACATTGTTTACATTAGTAACGTCTACATTATTCAAGTTCCGACCACCATCTGTTAATACACAGGAAGTGTCCACACCCTCTTCTGCACCATTCGTCGACTCCTCCACCGCTAGCTCCGATAACTGGCATGACAGCCGGCTCAGAGCTTCCTCCGGCTCGAACTCGGCTTGGACGCCGACGTCCACCATCAGAGGACTCGCAGACCCGGAAGGATCTTGAAGATCAACCAGAGAACCTGTGGAAAGAGCTTTACTAATGAGTTTGCCCCGCTCAGCATCTCTTTTAGCCTTACTGGGTGACTTTTTCTTAGGCACCTTAAGGGTCGCCATAGTCGGTTCTTTGTATGATTCTATCTAAAAACATTCTATAAGTGGGGCAATCCTTAGAACCTCCGCATTTCTTCCCTCTCTTTTTACATGGTATACAAATGGGTGGACAATCCCTTTGTGCACAGTCCTTCCTTTCATGCCCAGCCTGCCCACAGTGGGCACACACGGCTTGGACCTCACCACAGTATTTATTAGTGTGGTTTAAGTCTTGGCATTTCGTGCACCTAGGTACCGACAAGTAATCTTTAATGTTTAACGCAGAATAACCCACGTAAAGTCTACCAATCCTCGTAAGAAGCTTCCAAAGCTCAGGTGATACTTCCACTACATTATGCACTGTTAATTTATCTCTGGGTCCTACTTTAAATCTCAGTTTGAAGTGCCCATCAAATTCCTCCCTCGTCATGGATACGTCAAAATTTTGTACATAGATAGCGTCAAGTAAGCTTTCCGCATCCATGTATGTAGGCACATCGTAAAGACACATCAGAGGACGTCTTTTACGAGGGGGTTCACATTTTAACTTCTCCAGT
>NW_026047252.1:82500-87500 GCF_023864345.2 Schistocerca serialis cubense
CGTAATCAACGCGAGCTTATGACTCGCGCTTACTGGGAATTCCTCGTTCATGGGGAACAATTGCAAGCCCCAATCCCTAGCACGAAGGAGGTTCAGCGGGTTACCCCGACCTTTCGGCCTAGGAAGACACGCTGATTCCTTCAGTGTAGCGCGCGTGCGGCCCAGAACATCTAAGGGCATCACAGACCTGTTATTGCTCAATCTCGTGCGGCTAGAAGCCGCCTGTCCCTCTAAGAAGAAAAGTAATCGCTGACAGCACGAAGGATGTCACGCGACTAGTTAGCAGGCTAGAGTCTCGTTCGTTATCGGAATTAACCAGACAAATCGCTCCACCAACTAAGAACGGCCATGCACCACCACCCACCGAATCAAGAAAGAGCTATCAATCTGTCAATCCTTCCGGTGTCCGGGCCTGGTGAGGTTTCCCGTGTTGAGTCAAATTAAGCCGCAGGCTCCACTCCTGGTGGTGCCCTTCCGTCAATTCCTTTAAGTTTCAGCTTTGCAACCATACTTCCCCCGGAACCCAAAAGCTTTGGTTTCCCGGAGGCTGCCCGCCGAGTCATCGGAGGAACTGCGGCGGATCGCTGGCTGGCATCGTTTATGGTTAGAACTAGGGCGGTATCTGATCGCCTTCGAACCTCTAACTTTCGTTCTTGATTAATGAAAACATACTTGGCAAATGCTTTCGCTTCTGTTCGTCTTGCGACGATCCAAGAATTTCACCTCTAACGTCGCAATACGAATGCCCCCGCCTGTCCCTATTAATCATTACCTCGGGTTCCGAAAACCAACAAAATAGAACCGAGGTCCTATTCCATTATTCCATGCACACAGTATTCAGGCGGGCTTGCCTGCTTTAAGCACTCTAATTTGTTCAAAGTAAACGTGCCGGCCCACCGAGACACTCAATAAAGAGCACCCTGGTAGGATTTCAACGGGGTCCGCCTCGGGACGCACGAGCACGCACGAGGCGGTCGCACGCCTTCGGCTCGCCCCACCGGCAGGACGTCCCACGATACATGCCAGTTAAACACCGACGGGCGGTGAACCAACAGCGTGGGACACAAATCCAACTACGAGCTTTTTAACCGCAACAACTTTAATATACGCTATTGGAGCTGGAATTACCGCGGCTGCTGGCACCAGACTTGCCCTCCAATAGATACTCGTTAAAGGATTTAAAGTGTACTCATTCCGATTACGGGGCCTCGGATGAGTCCCGTATCGTTATTTTTCGTCACTACCTCCCCGTGCCGGGAGTGGGTAATTTGCGCGCCTGCTGCCTTCCTTGGATGTGGTAGCCGTTTCTCAGGCTCCCTCTCCGGAATCGAACCCTGATTCCCCGTTACCCGTTACAACCATGGTAGGCGCAGAACCTACCATCGACAGTTGATAAGGCAGACATTTGAAAGATGCGTCGCCGGTACGAGGACCGTGCGATCAGCCCAAAGTTATTCAGAGTCACCAAGGCAAACGGACCGGACGAGCCGACCGATTGGTTTTGATCTAATAAAAGCGTCCCTTCCATCTCTGGTCGGGACTCTGTTTGCATGTATTAGCTCTAGAATTACCACAGTTATCCAAGTAACGTGGGTACGATCTAAGGAACCATAACTGATTTAATGAGCCATTCGCGGTTTCACCTTAATGCGGCTTGTACTGAGACATGCATGGCTTAATCTTTGAGACAAGCATATGACTACTGGCAGGATCAACCAGGGAGCTGCGTCAACTAGAGCTGAGCAGCCGGCCGCCCGGGAGTGTGTCCCGGGGGCCCGCGCGAACACGCAAGCGTCCGCTCAATTATTCTGCAAACAGGAGGAGGCTGAGCTCCCCTGCACAACACACCTCGAAACCCTCTCAGGTCCCGGCGGCGCGCAGCGCCGTCCTAAGTACTTGGTCGGGTTCGAGAGAGGCGCAATCGCCCGGAGTTAGGCGAGTAGACGCTTTAGGTGCGACCACCCGTGCTCCCAACTGAGCTTGCCGCTGCCGACAGAGGCCCGGGAGCGTGCTGTCGTGGCATTGCCGGCGGGAGACAACACGCGCCACCTACGGTGACCGGCAGCTCCAACGCCAGCGCCACAGAAGGACAAAAGCCCCACTTGGGTGCCGAAGCGAACTCTCCCAGCACAGCGCACGCGCCAACACGTCCGCACAGCTGCGATACAAACCACCTGCGAGAACCGCTGGGGCGACCGAGCAGCAGACGGCGTCGCGGCGCCGAGCGCCGGGCGGCGGCGCATCCTCAGCGCACACAGTCCTCAATCGGACCAGCACACTGCAGATGGCCACCGCGCTTCGCACCGGGCCCGCGAGGACCTACTTTGGCCGCAAGGCGCCGCGAGCAGGGGGCGCCGGCGCGCAGCTGCGCCGCCTGCCGCGTCCGTCGGCCGGCGCGCCTGCCACTGGCCGCCCCCACCAGCCGGCTGTAGCGCGTGCGCCCACGCACCGCGCTGCCAGCACGCCGGGCGGCCCCCCCTCACCGGCCGGGGACGGTCCCACCCAGCCACCGCCGCGTATCGCCTCACACCCAGATCCCCTTTCGCGTTCGTGGGCATGGTGGGTCCCCTTTCACGTTCGTGGGCATGGTGGGTATCCCTGAAACAACCGGTTAATAGCTCGACCGATCGTCGCCAACACTGATTCACCTCTAGCGAGAACAACCGCACCACAACGGGTTACCTGTTGTTCATTTGCGTAACGTCACCAGCAAACGTAGACGTCCATCGCCATTTGCAACGAGTATTGCATGCCTGTGTCAGGTGTCACAACACACTACGTCTGCCCACATAGACGCAACAACATGTGCACGCCTCGAGAACACGTGGAAGGTAGCCCCCGTACGTATGCGGTGTCCATTGCGCGAACGACTGTCAGCCGGCCTCTGCAGGATGTCGCAGATGTGGAACGCGGTGCAACATGCTATCACGGTGTGTGAGAAGAGACGACTACGTCCGAATACACGCTCCACTACATCAACAGACTGCTCATGCTGATCGCCATCCAGGGCGTCCGTTCCTCCCACACGTCTGAATGGCGTACCACACTGCAATCCAGCTCTTATAGGGAGACGACACGTAGCTGCGTGCACAATATTTGGACTGTATGGTCTGCCGTTGCTAGGCGCAGTCGTCGTACGGTCACACATGTGCCACGATGTATCATTCAGTACATACGGACCAATGTGCAGTACAGTTTGTGGGTTTTGCGTACATCGGCGGACAGGTGACAGGCCGTACCACAACGTAGGCTGAGTACGTCGGCATGCGAAGGGCATTGAACATGCAAACTTCTCAACGACCAGCTTGCGAAGGCAGGGGGGAAGGGGGGGGGGCATGTACGTCCTGCTGCTATCCACATTACAGTGTATAGCAGGAGCATGTGGAAAGTCAGCAACACCTGCAAGGTGTTTAACATGACGCGATACACAGGGGACCGGGCAGTGCGAATAGCGAACTATATTGCGAGGGTTGCGGTTAGGCAACACTACACTAATTTAACGAGTTGCATAACAATTACAGAGCAGGTTCAGCGACAACGTGCGTCAGGTTAAGGCGCAATATAGGTTAGGTTGAGGCACAATATAGGTTAGGTTAAGGCACAACATGGGTTACGTTAAGGCACAAATTGGGTTACGTTAAGGCACAACATGGGTTACGTTAAGGCACAACATGGGTTACGTTAAGGCACAAATTAGGTTACGTTAAGGCACAAATTAGGTTACGTTAAGGCACAAATTAGGTTACGTTAAGGCACAAATTAGGTTACGTTAAGGCACAAATTAGGTTACGTTAAGGCACAAATTAGGTTACGTTAAGGCACAAATTAGGTTACGTTAAGGCACAAATTAGGTTACGTTAAGGCACAAATTAGGTTACGTTAAGGCACAAATTAGGTTACGTTAAGGCACAAATTAGGTTACGTTAAGGCACAAATTAGGTTACGTTAAGGCACAAATTAGGTTACGTTAAGGCACAAATTAGGTTACGTTAAGGTACAATATGGGTTAGGTTAAGGTACAATATGGGTTAGGTTAAGGTACAATATGGGTTAGGTTAAGGTACAATATGGGTTAGGTTAAGGTACAATATGGGTTAGGTTAAGGCACAACGTAGGTTAGGTTAAGGCACAACGTAGGTTAGGTTAAGGCACAACATAGGTTAGGTTAAGGCACAACATAGGTTAGGTTAAGGCACAACATAGGTTAGGTTAAGGCACAACATAGGTTAGGTTAAGGCACAACATAGGTTAGGTTAAGGCACAACATAGGTTAGGTTAAGGCACAACATAGGTTAGGTTAAGGCACAACATAGGTTAGGTTAAGGCACAACATAGGTTAGGTTAAGGCACAACATAGGTTAGGTTAAGGCACAACATAGGTTAGGTTAAGGCACAACGTAGGTTAGGTTAAGGCACAACGTAGGTTAGGTTAAGGCACAACGTAGGTTAGGTTAAGGCACAACGTAGGTTAGGTTAAGGCACAACGTAGGTTAGGTTAAGGCACAACGTAGGTTAGGTTAAGGCACAACGTAGGTTAGGTTAAGGCACAACGTAGGTTAGGTTAAGGCACAACGTAGGTTAGGTTAAGGCACAACGTAGGTTAGGTTAAGGCACAACGTAGGTTAGGTTAAGGCACAACATAGGTTAGGTTAAGGCACAACATAGGTTAGGTTAAGGCACAACATAGGTTAGGTTAAGGCACAACATAGGTTAGGTTAAGGCACAACATAGGTTAGGTTAAGGCACAACATAGGTTAGGTTAAGGCACAACATAGGTTAGGTTAAGGCACAACATAGGTTAGGTTAAGGCACAACATAGGTTAGGTTAAGGCACAACATAGGTTAGGTTAAGGCACAACATAGGTTAGGTTAAGGCACAACATAGGTTAGGTTAAGGCACAACATAGGTTAGGTTAAGGCACAACGTAGGTTAGGTTAAGGCACAACGTAGGTTAGGTTAAGGCACAACGTAGGTTAGGTTAAGGCACAACGTAGGTTAG
>NW_026047252.1:92500-97500 GCF_023864345.2 Schistocerca serialis cubense
AGGAGGTGGCCCTCCCACATTAGGTGGCGCTCCAGCACCTCGATCTCACGCTGCACCTCCTCCATGCCTGCACCGTCGCAGGCTGGCCCTATCTTCTTCAGCGCCAGGAGACGGGACCGACGGAGGGTTGGACCCATCCATCGGCAAGATGGAATGCCGAGGCCCCCCTGGGCAACAGGAGCGTGGAAGTATCCCAGGGGGGTGTCCGCCGGAAGGCGGAACCATCTCCTGACGGCGGCCCGGATGGTGACGTCGGCCGACTTCAATGCACCCACCCGGGTGCGGCTGAGGGCCAGCCCGTGGTACAGGCCAGGGAGAAGTACGTTGGTGAGAGCGTGGAGGCGCTGTTGCGGCTTCAGCGGAGCTCGGGAGATGACGTCAAGCTGCTCCACCAGGTGGCGACGTGGGTTGAAGACACAGCGACCCGCCGTGGAAAATTGCAGCCCCAGGTACCGGAAGGTTTCACCCACACGCAGGGCAGGCAAGGTGGTATTGCCTGCTGTGAAGGTGACATTGCTGTCCACCTTCACCTTCTTCTCGCGCCCTGACGCGACTAAGGCGAGGGTGAAACACTTCCGGGCGTTGATCTGCAGCCCCAGGTGGGCGAGGGCTGCGGTAGCTGCGTCGATGAGGGACTGCAAGCCCCTCGGGGTCGCTGCAAACAGCAAGACGTCATCTGCAAAGGCCGCAGCGTTGACTCTGCGACCGAGGATCCGAGCTCCGATGTGGGAGGGCAGCTGGCCTAAAACGTAGTCCACCGCAAAGTTGAACAGGAGGGGGGAGAGGGGATCGCCCTGGCGAACGCCCCGTGCTGGCTGCACAGACACGCCCACGCCGGCGCCGTCCGCTATCACTGTCGTGCTGCCCTCGTAGCACCGCTCGACATACTCGACAAAGCAATCCGGTAGGCCATGCGCCTTCAGCACGGGGCGAAGGGCAGCATGATCCACCGAATCAAATGCCTTAGATACGTCGATCGATGCCACAAAGACAGAGCGGCAGGAGCGAACTGCGTCGGTGAGAGCAGTGTCCAAGATGAAAGTATTTTCCAACATCCCATCCCGAGGGATGAATGCCCGCTGACGTTCGTCCACAGCACAAGCGCGCATCAGGCGTGACGCGAGAACCTTGTGAAAGGTCCGCGCCAACACCGAGCAGACCGTAATGGGGCGAAAGTCAGCGGGGGATGTTGGTGCAGCCGTTTTCGGGAGAAGGGACGTCCGCGCGCGAAGCAGGCGTTCCGGAAGGGCGCGGGCCAGAAGGAAGAGATTCATCACTTTCACCAGGACTTCATGCGGCAGGCGCCGCAACTCCGCTGGGGTAAGGCCGTCAGGCCCAGCTGCTGATCCCCTGGGCGGCAACGCGGCGGCGACCTCCTCATGTGTGACCGGCCCCCATAGGCACTCAAGAGCGACAGGCTCCGAGTGCGGGAGGAGGCGGTCACGGATGAAGCCCGCGGTGGAGACGGGCTTCTTAGTGAAGAGGTCCGCCCAGAAGTCCAGCAGACCAGGGATGGCAGGTGGCGGCTGGAGCAGGGTGCCATCCAAGAGGCCGCGCACGCAACGTGCACGCGACCGTCGGAAGGCATCCTGCGTTCTTGCGTATTCCCAGCGGCGCCGCTTGCGCTTCTGCGTCGGCGGCGCGGCAGGCGGCCGCTTCGATGGTTGGCGCGGCCGCTGTGTCCTGGTGATCGATCTCTCCCCTCTGGACCCGACCGACGCAAGGGCATCCGGGAGCATGCCCAGGATGACATCGGGCGGCGTGCCCCGCCCCAGACCTATGACTCGATCCAGGGCAGAGAAACGCTGGGCGGAAGCAGGTAGCCCCGCCAGATGCTCCCAGATGGCGGCGTCAGTCGGCCCCTCCGGCGGCGGCCCGGTGGTGTCGGCCGCGAAGTCCTCGGCTGCGTCGACGGGCGGCGCAGCGGCCTCGCCCGCGTCAGGCGGCGGGCTCGCTGCTCCCCGGCGGGACGCCGGCTCTTCCCCCCGACCGATCTCAAGCGCCTCCATGAACTGGCGGACAAGCTGCTTGTGGGCAGCTTGCCGCCGTCGGCACTTGATTGCCTCAAGCGTTCGGTCGGGGAACATCCTGATGAGCTCTTGATTAACAAAGAAGAACCGGGCGTCCCTCTCAAGGAACAGTTCGGCCTCCGCCTTGGCGAGCGACAGGACTTCTTCCTCCGTCCACCTCGCGCGATGCCTCTCCGTCACGATCTCCGCGTTGGCGGCCGCAAGATGTTGGCGGCGGCGATGGACCCCGAGACCATTCTTGGTGGTGAAGCTGCGGTGGCACTCACTACAGGCGTATACAGCTGCAAAAGGTACAAGATTTTCGGCACGGCCGGTTGGCCGGCTAGGTGCTGGGGGAGTTGGGGTGGCGCCTTCAGCGGAAGGGCCACCACTTATTCTTTGATTACTGCCCCCAACTAACAAAGGGATAGTGCGAGGGGGGGCTGGTAACCCCCCCAAGCCCCTGGTGCGGTCTTCCACTCTGCGAAAATCAGCGGGCCCACGAGAAGGGGAGAAGACCGCAGGAGAGGAGAGGCTAAGAGGGCTAGGCCCATGTATTGCGCATCACTCTCCCTGTAACTATAACCCAAGGAAGGCACCTCGCAGCAGCAGCACGACTACAGCAAGACCGCACTTCGAAAAGCCAAGTCCGGATGCAGCCACACCGCCGCCACTTGGCCACCTTAAGAGAGTCATAGTTACTCCCGCCGTTTACCCGCGCTTGCTTGAATTTCTTCACGTTGACATTCAGAGCACTGGGCAGAAATCACATTGCGTCAACACCCGCTAGGGCCATCGCAATGCTTTGTTTTAATTAGACAGTCGGATTCCCCCAGTCCGTGCCAGTTCTGAGTTGATCGTTGAATGGCGGCCGAAGAGAATCCGCGCACCCGCGCGCCCCCGGAGGAGCACGCTAAGGCGGACGCGGCCTCGCAGCAAGGAAGATCCGTGGGAGGCCAAGGCACGGGACCGAGCTCGGATCCTGCACGCAGGTTGAAGCACCGGGGCGCGAACGCCGCGCAGGCGCGCGCATCCTGCACCGCCGGCCAGCACGAGGCCGACCAACGGCGAGAGCAGACCACGCCCGCGCTAAACGCCCGCACTTACCGGCACCCCTACGGCACTCACCTCGCCCAGGCCCGGCACGTTAGCGCTGACCCACTTCCCGACCAAGCCCGACACGCCCCGATCCTCAGAGCCAATCCTTATCCCGAAGTTACGGATCCAATTTGCCGACTTCCCTTACCTACATTATTCTATCGACTAGAGGCTCTTCACCTTGGAGACCTGCTGCGGATATGGGTACGAACCGGCGCGACACCTCCACGTGGCCCTCTCCCGGATTTTCAAGGTCCGAGGGGAAGATCGGGACACCGCCGCAACTGCGGTGCTCTTCGCGTTCCAAACCCTATCTCCCTGCTAGAGGATTCCAGGGAACTCGAACGCTCATGCAGAAAAGAAAACTCTTCCCCGATCTCCCGACGGCGTCTCCGGGTCCTTTTGGGTTACCCCGACGAGCATCTCTAAAAGAGGGGCCCGACTTGTATCGGTTCCGCTGCCGGGTTCCGGAATAGGAACCGGATTCCCTTTCGCCCAACGGGGGCCAGCACAAAGCGCATCATGCTATGACGGCCCCCATCAACATCGGATTTCTCCTAGGGCTTAGGATCGACTGACTCGTGTGCAACGGCTGTTCACACGAAACCCTTCTCCGCGTCAGCCCTCCAGGGCCTCGCTGGAGTATTTGCTACTACCACCAAGATCTGCACCGACGGCGGCTCCAGGCAGGCTCACGCCCAGACCCTTCTGCGCCCACCGCCGCGACCCTCCTACTCGTCAGGGCTTCGCGGCCGGCCGCAAGGACCGGCCATGACTGCCAGACTGACGGCCGAGTATAGGCACGACGCTTCAGCGCCATCCATTTTCAGGGCTAGTTGCTTCGGCAGGTGAGTTGTTACACACTCCTTAGCGGATTCCGACTTCCATGGCCACCGTCCTGCTGTCTTAAGCAACCAACGCCTTTCATGGTTTCCCATGAGCGTCGATTCGGGCGCCTTAACTCGGCGTTTGGTTCATCCCACAGCGCCAGTTCTGCTTACCAAAAGTGGCCCACTTGGCACTCCGATCCGAGTCGTTTGCTCGCGGCTTCAGCATATCAAGCAAGCCGGAGATCTCACCCATTTAAAGTTTGAGAATAGGTTGAGGTCGTTTCGGCCCCAAGGCCTCTAATCATTCGCTTTACCGGATGAGACTCGTACGAGCACCAGCTATCCTGAGGGAAACTTCGGAGGGAACCAGCTACTAGATGGTTCGATTAGTCTTTCGCCCCTATACCCAGCTCCGACGATCGATTTGCACGTCAGAATCGCTACGGACCTCCATCAGGGTTTCCCCTGACTTCGTCCTGGCCAGGCATAGTTCACCATCTTTCGGGTCCCAACGTGTACGCTCTAGGTGCGCCTCACCTCGCAATGAGGACGAGACGCCCCGGGAGTGCGGAGGCCGCCGCCCCGTGAAGGGCGGGGAAGCCCCATCCTCCCTCGGCCCGCGCAAGGCGAGACCTTCACTTTCATTACGCCTTTAGGTTTCGTACAGCCCAATGACTCGCGCACATGTTAGACTCCTTGGTCCGTGTTTCAAGACGGGTCGTGAAATTGTCCAAAGCTGAAGCGCCGCTGACGGGAGCGATTATTCCGCCCGAGAGCATCCCGAGCCAACAGCGGCGCGGGTCCGGGGCCGGGCCAGGTAGGTCCGTCATCCGGGAAGAACCGCGCGCGCTTGCCGGGAGCCCGAGCGCCCAAAGGGGCGAATCGACTCCTCCAGATATACCGCCGGGCAGCCAGCCAGGACACCGGGGCTCTGCCCAACAGACGCGAACCGAGGCCCGCGGAAGGACAGGCTGCGCACCCGGGCCGTAGGCCGGCACCCAGCGGGTCGCGACGTCCTACTAGGGGAGAAGTGCGGCCCACCGCACACCGGAACGGCCCCGCC
>NW_026047252.1:100000-105000 GCF_023864345.2 Schistocerca serialis cubense
GGTGAACCAACAGCGTGGGACACAAATCCAACTACGAGCTTTTTAACCGCAACAACTTTAATATACGCTATTGGAGCTGGAATTACCGCGGCTGCTGGCACCAGACTTGCCCTCCAATAGATACTCGTTAAAGGATTTAAAGTGTACTCATTCCGATTACGGGGCCTCGGATGAGTCCCGTATCGTTATTTTTCGTCACTACCTCCCCGTGCCGGGAGTGGGTAATTTGCGCGCCTGCTGCCTTCCTTGGATGTGGTAGCCGTTTCTCAGGCTCCCTCTCCGGAATCGAACCCTGATTCCCCGTTACCCGTTACAACCATGGTAGGCGCAGAACCTACCATCGACAGTTGATAAGGCAGACATTTGAAAGATGCGTCGCCGGTACGAGGACCGTGCGATCAGCCCAAAGTTATTCAGAGTCACCAAGGCAAACGGACCGGACGAGCCGACCGATTGGTTTTGATCTAATAAAAGCGTCCCTTCCATCTCTGGTCGGGACTCTGTTTGCATGTATTAGCTCTAGAATTACCACAGTTATCCAAGTAACGTGGGTACGATCTAAGGAACCATAACTGATTTAATGAGCCATTCGCGGTTTCACCTTAATGCGGCTTGTACTGAGACATGCATGGCTTAATCTTTGAGACAAGCATATGACTACTGGCAGGATCAACCAGGGAGCTGCGTCAACTAGAGCTGAGCAGCCGGCCGCCCGGGAGTGTGTCCCGGGGGCCCGCGCGAACACGCAAGCGTCCGCTCAATTATTCTGCAAACAGGAGGAGGCTGAGCTCCCCTGCACAACACACCTCGAAACCCTCTCAGGTCCCGGCGGCGCGCAGCGCCGTCCTAAGTACTTGGTCGGGTTCGAGAGAGGCGCAATCGCCCGGAGTTAGGCGAGTAGACGCTTTAGGTGCGACCACCCGTGCTCCCAACTGAGCTTGCCGCTGCCGACAGAGGCCCGGGAGCGTGCTGTCGTGGCATTGCCGGCGGGAGACAACACGCGCCACCTACGGTGACCGGCAGCTCCAACGCCAGCGCCACAGAAGGACAAAAGCCCCACTTGGGTGCCGAAGCGAACTCTCCCAGCACAGCGCACGCGCCAACACGTCCGCACAGCTGCGATACAAACCACCTGCGAGAACCGCTGGGGCGACCGAGCAGCAGACGGCGTCGCGGCGCCGAGCGCCGGGCGGCGGCGCATCCTCAGCGCACACAGTCCTCAATCGGACCAGCACACTGCAGATGGCCACCGCGCTTCGCACCGGGCCCGCGAGGACCTACTTTGGCCGCAAGGCGCCGCGAGCAGGGGGCGCCGGCGCGCAGCTGCGCCGCCTGCCGCGTCCGTCGGCCGGCGCGCCTGCCACTGGCCGCCCCCACCAGCCGGCTGTAGCGCGTGCGCCCACGCACCGCGCTGCCAGCACGCCGGGCGGCCCCCCCTCACCGGCCGGGGACGGTCCCACCCAGCCACCGCCGCGTATCGCCTCACACCCAGATCCCCTTTCGCGTTCGTGGGCATGGTGGGTCCCCTTTCACGTTCGTGGGCATGGTGGGTATCCCTGAAACAACCGGTTAATAGCTCGACCGATCGTCGCCAACACTGATTCACCTCTAGCGAGAACAACCGCACCACAACGGGTTACCTGTTGTTCATTTGCGTAACGTCACCAGCAAACGTAGACGTCCATCGCCATTTGCAACGAGTATTGCATGCCTGTGTCAGGTGTCACAACACACTACGTCTGCCCACATAGACGCAACAACATGTGCACGCCTCGAGAACACGTGGAAGGTAGCCCCCGTACGTATGCGGTGTCCATTGCGCGAACGACTGTCAGCCGGCCTCTGCAGGATGTCGCAGATGTGGAACGCGGTGCAACATGCTATCACGGTGTGTGAGAAGAGACGACTACGTCCGAATACACGCTCCACTACATCAACAGACTGCTCATGCTGATCGCCATCCAGGGCGTCCGTTCCTCCCACACGTCTGAATGGCGTACCACACTGCAATCCAGCTCTTATAGGGAGACGACACGTAGCTGCGTGCACAATATTTGGACTGTATGGTCTGCCGTTGCTAGGCGCAGTCGTCGTACGGTCACACATGTGCCACGATGTATCATTCAGTACATACGGACCAATGTGCAGTACAGTTTGTGGGTTTTGCGTACATCGGCGGACAGGTGACAGGCCGTACCACAACGTAGGCTGAGTACGTCGGCATGCGAAGGGCATTGAACATGCAAACTTCTCAACGACCAGCTTGCGAAGGCAGGGGGGAAGGGGGGGGGGCATGTACGTCCTGCTGCTATCCACATTACAGTGTATAGCAGGAGCATGTGGAAAGTCAGCAACACCTGCAAGGTGTTTAACATGACGCGATACACAGGGGACCGGGCAGTGCGAATAGCGAACTATATTGCGAGGGTTGCGGTTAGGCAACACTACACTAATTTAACGAGTTGCATAACAATTACAGAGCAGGTTCAGCGACAACGTGCGTCAGGTTAAGGCGCAATATAGGTTAGGTTGAGGCACAATATAGGTTAGGTTAAGGCACAACATGGGTTACGTTAAGGCACAAATTGGGTTACGTTAAGGCACAACATGGGTTACGTTAAGGCACAACATGGGTTACGTTAAGGCACAAATTAGGTTACGTTAAGGCACAAATTAGGTTACGTTAAGGCACAAATTAGGTTACGTTAAGGCACAAATTAGGTTACGTTAAGGCACAAATTAGGTTACGTTAAGGCACAAATTAGGTTACGTTAAGGCACAAATTAGGTTACGTTAAGGCACAAATTAGGTTACGTTAAGGCACAAATTAGGTTACGTTAAGGCACAAATTAGGTTACGTTAAGGCACAAATTAGGTTACGTTAAGGCACAAATTAGGTTACGTTAAGGCACAAATTAGGTTACGTTAAGGCACAAATTAGGTTACGTTAAGGCACAAATTAGGTTACGTTAAGGCACAAATTAGGTTACGTTAAGGTACAATATGGGTTAGGTTAAGGTACAATATGGGTTAGGTTAAGGTACAATATGGGTTAGGTTAAGGTACAATATGGGTTAGGTTAAGGTACAATATGGGTTAGGTTAAGGCACAACGTAGGTTAGGTTAAGGCACAACGTAGTTAGGTTAGGTTAAGGCACAACATAGGTTAGGTTAAGGCACAACATAGGTTAGGTTAAGGCACAACATAGGTTAGGTTAAGGCACAACATAGGTTAGGTTAAGGCACAACATAGGTTAGGTTAAGGCACAACATAGGTTAGGTAAAGGCACAACATAGGTTAGGTTAAGGCACAACATAGGTTAGGTTAAGGCACAACATAGGTTAGGGTTAAGGCACAACATAGGTTAGGTTAAGGCACAACGTAGGTTAGGTTAAGGCACAACGTAGGTTAGGTTAAGGCACAACGTAGGTTAGGTTAAGGCACAACGTAGGTTAGGTTAAGGCACAACGTAGGTTAGGTTAAGGCACAACGTAGGTTAGGTTAAGGCACAACGTAGGTTAGGTTAAGGCACAACGTAGGTTAGGTTAAGGCACAACGTAGGTTAGGTTAAGGCACAACGTAGGTTAGGTTAAGGCACAACGTAGGTTAGGTTAAGGCACAACATAGGTTAGGTTAAGGCACAACATAGGTTAGGTTAAGGCACAACATAGGTTAGGTTAAGGCACAACATAGGTTAGGTTAAGGCACAACATAGGTTAGGTTATGGCACAACATAGGTTAGGTTAAGGCACAACATAGGTTAGGTTAAGGCACAACATAGGTTAGGTTAAGGCCACAACATAGGTTAGGTTAGGCAAAATAGGTTAGGTTAAGGCACAAATAGGGGTAGGTTAAGGCACAACATAGGTTAGGTTAGGCACAACATAGGTTAGGTTAAGGCACAACATAGGTTAGGTTAAGGCACAACGTAGGTTAGGTTAAGGCACAACGTAGGTTAGGTTAAGGCACAACGTAGGTTAGGTTAAGGCACAACGTAGGTTAGGGTTAAGGCACAACGTAGGTTAGGTTAAGGCACAACGTAGGTTAGGTTAAGGCACAACGTAGGTTAGGTTAAGGCACAACGTAGGTTAGGTTAAGGTACAACGTAGGGTTAGGGTTAAGGTACAACGTAGGTTAGGTTAAGGTACAACGTAGGTTAGGTTAAGGTACAACGTAGGTTAGGTTAAGGTACAACGTAGGTTAGGTTAAGGTACAACGTAGGTTAGGTTAAGGTACAACGTAGGTTAGGTTAAGGTACAACGTAGGTTAGGTTAAGGTACAACGTAGGTTAGGTTAAGGTACAACGTAGGTTAGGTTAAGGTACAACGTAGGTTAGGTGAAGGCGCAATGTAGGTTAGGTTAAGGTACGATATACCTTAGGTTAAGTACAATATCGCTTAGGTTAAGGTACAATATAGCTTAGGTTAAGGTACACGTTGTAGGGAAAGGTGTATTTTGGGGGGGGAGGGGGCGGCAGGTTCGTTGATAGTGATTATCGTAAGTGCATGCCTGCGGGATCATCCGATTTGTCACGTCAGGATGCACTTGTGGCTCATGACAGGCGGCGCTCCGATTCCAAGGTTGTGGCAGATCTGTGTCTTTCATTCCTGCCATTGTTTGTGTACTGTGACAGGAGGCAGTATTGTGATGTTGGGTGCACCCCTGTGTAGGACATGTGTGGGTGTTCGTGGCTTAGCTGAGCAATGGCGGATGTCGGAAGGGTGGGATATTCTGTTTTCTGGGTGGACCTCCCGGTCTGGTTATGATAGTGTGGATTGTGTAATGTGGCGGAGAGGATGCACCGGATGTTCTTCCATGCTGGTGGTTAGATATTGTGTGTGTGCCTGTTATTGTGTGCAGAGTCTTTCAGCATGTATAGGGACGGTTGTATATATTATCTGTATTCTGATGGCTCTGCATCTATTACTAATCAGTGCCGTGTATACGGTTACTCTGGTTCCAGTCGAAACTGTTCTATCTCTGTACATTAGTGACACTG
>NW_026047252.1:112500-117500 GCF_023864345.2 Schistocerca serialis cubense
CCATTATTCCATGCACACAGTATTCAGGCGGGCTTGCCTGCTTTAAGCACTCTAATTTGTTCAAAGTAAACGTGCCGGCCCACCGAGACACTCAATAAAGAGCACCCTGGTAGGATTTCAACGGGGTCCGCCTCGGGACGCACGAGCACGCACGAGGCGGTCGCACGCCTTCGGCTCGCCCCACCGGCAGGACGTCCCACGATACATGCCAGTTAAACACCGACGGGCGGTGAACCAACAGCGTGGGACACAAATCCAACTACGAGCTTTTTAACCGCAACAACTTTAATATACGCTATTGGAGCTGGAATTACCGCGGCTGCTGGCACCAGACTTGCCCTCCAATAGATACTCGTTAAAGGATTTAAAGTGTACTCATTCCGATTACGGGGCCTCGGATGAGTCCCGTATCGTTATTTTTCGTCACTACCTCCCCGTGCCGGGAGTGGGTAATTTGCGCGCCTGCTGCCTTCCTTGGATGTGGTAGCCGTTTCTCAGGCTCCCTCTCCGGAATCGAACCCTGATTCCCCGTTACCCGTTACAACCATGGTAGGCGCAGAACCTACCATCGACAGTTGATAAGGCAGACATTTGAAAGATGCGTCGCCGGTACGAGGACCGTGCGATCAGCCCAAAGTTATTCAGAGTCACCAAGGCAAACGGACCGGACGAGCCGACCGATTGGTTTTGATCTAATAAAAGCGTCCCTTCCATCTCTGGTCGGGACTCTGTTTGCATGTATTAGCTCTAGAATTACCACAGTTATCCAAGTAACGTGGGTACGATCTAAGGAACCATAACTGATTTAATGAGCCATTCGCGGTTTCACCTTAATGCGGCTTGTACTGAGACATGCATGGCTTAATCTTTGAGACAAGCATATGACTACTGGCAGGATCAACCAGGGAGCTGCGTCAACTAGAGCTGAGCAGCCGGCCGCCCGGGAGTGTGTCCCGGGGGCCCGCGCGAACACGCAAGCGTCCGCTCAATTATTCTGCAAACAGGAGGAGGCTGAGCTCCCCTGCACAACACACCTCGAAACCCTCTCAGGTCCCGGCGGCGCGCAGCGCCGTCCTAAGTACTTGGTCGGGTTCGAGAGAGGCGCAATCGCCCGGAGTTAGGCGAGTAGACGCTTTAGGTGCGACCACCCGTGCTCCCAACTGAGCTTGCCGCTGCCGACAGAGGCCCGGGAGCGTGCTGTCGTGGCATTGCCGGCGGGAGACAACACGCGCCACCTACGGTGACCGGCAGCTCCAACGCCAGCGCCACAGAAGGACAAAAGCCCCACTTGGGTGCCGAAGCGAACTCTCCCAGCACAGCGCACGCGCCAACACGTCCGCACAGCTGCGATACAAACCACCTGCGAGAACCGCTGGGGCGACCGAGCAGCAGACGGCGTCGCGGCGCCGAGCGCCGGGCGGCGGCGCATCCTCAGCGCACACAGTCCTCAATCGGACCAGCACACTGCAGATGGCCACCGCGCTTCGCACCGGGCCCGCGAGGACCTACTTTGGCCGCAAGGCGCCGCGAGCAGGGGGCGCCGGCGCGCAGCTGCGCCGCCTGCCGCGTCCGTCGGCCGGCGCGCCTGCCACTGGCCGCCCCCACCAGCCGGCTGTAGCGCGTGCGCCCACGCACCGCGCTGCCAGCACGCCGGGCGGCCCCCCCCTCACCGGCCGGGGACGGTCCCACCCAGCCACCGCCGCGTATCGCCTCACACCCAGATCCCCTTTCGCGTTCGTGGGCATGGTGGGTCCCCTTTCACGTTCGTGGGCATGGTGGGTATCCCTGAAACAACCGGTTAATAGCTCGACCGATCGTCGCCAACACTGATTCACCTCTAGCGAGAACAACCGCACCACAACGGGTTACCTGTTGTTCATTTGCGTAACGTCACCAGCAAACGTAGACGTCCATCGCCATTTGCAACGAGTATTGCATGCCTGTGTCAGGTGTCACAACACACTACGTCTGCCCACATAGACGCAACAACATGTGCACGCCTCGAGAACACGTGGAAGGTAGCCCCCGTACGTATGCGGTGTCCATTGCGCGAACGACTGTCAGCCGGCCTCTGCAGGATGTCGCAGATGTGGAACGCGGTGCAACATGCTATCACGGTGTGTGAGAAGAGACGACTACGTCCGAATACACGCTCCACTACATCAACAGACTGCTCATGCTGATCGCCATCCAGGGCGTCCGTTCCTCCCACACGTCTGAATGGCGTACCACACTGCAATCCAGCTCTTATAGGGAGACGACACGTAGCTGCGTGCACAATATTTGGACTGTATGGTCTGCCGTTGCTAGGCGCAGTCGTCGTACGGTCACACATGTGCCACGATGTATCATTCAGTACATACGGACCAATGTGCAGTACAGTTTGTGGGTTTTGCGTACATCGGCGGACAGGTGACAGGCCGTACCACAACGTAGGCTGAGTACGTCGGCATGCGAAGGGCATTGAACATGCAAACTTCTCAACGACCAGCTTGCGAAGGCAGGGGGGAAGGGGGGGGGGGGGCATGTACGTCCTGCTGCTATCCACATTACAGTGTATAGCAGGAGCATGTGGAAAGTCAGCAACACCTGCAAGGTGTTTAACATGACGCGATACACAGGGGACCGGGCAGTGCGAATAGCGAACTATATTGCGAGGGTTGCGGTTAGGCAACACTACACTAATTTAACGAGTTGCATAACAATTACAGAGCAGGTTCAGCGACAACGTGCGTCAGGTTAAGGCGCAATATAGGTTAGGTTGAGGCACAATATAGGTTAGGTTAAGGCACAACATGGGTTACGTTAAGGCACAAATTGGGTTACGTTAAGGCACAACATGGGTTACGTTAAGGCACAACATGGGTTACGTTAAGGCACAAATTAGGTTACGTTAAGGCACAAATTAGGTTACGTTAAGGCACAAATTAGGTTACGTTAAGGCACAAATTAGGTTACGTTAAGGCACAAATTAGGTTACGTTAAGGCACAAATTAGGTTACGTTAAGGCACAAATTAGGTTACGTTAAGGCACAAATTAGGTTACGTTAAGGCACAAATTAGGTTACGTTAAGGCACAAATTAGGTTACGTTAAGGCACAAATTAGGTTACGTTAAGGCACAAATTAGGTTACGTTAAGGCACAAATTAGGTTACGTTAAGGCACAAATTAGGTTACGTTAAGGTACAATATGGGTTAGGTTAAGGTACAATATGGGTTAGGTTAAGGTACAATATGGGTTAGGTTAAGGTACAATATGGGTTAGGTTAAGGTACAATATGGGTTAGGTTAAGGCACAACGTAGGTTAGGTTAAGGCACAACGTAGGTTAGGTTAAGGCACAACGTAGGTTAGGTTAAGGCACAACATAGGTTAGGTTAAGGCACAACATAGGTTAGGTTAAGGCACAACATAGGTTAGGTTAAGGCACAACATAGGTTAGGTTAAGGCACAACATAGGTTAGGTTAAGGCACAACATAGGTTAGGTTAAGGCACAACATAGGTTAGGTTAAGGCACAACATAGGTTAGGTTAAGGCACAACGTAGGTTAGGTTAAGGCACAACGTAGGTTAGGTTAAGGCACAACGTAGGTTAGGTTAAGGCACAACGTAGGTTAGGTTAAGGCACAACGTAGGTTAGGTTAAGGCACAACGTAGGTTAGGTTAAGGCACAACGTAGGTTAGGTTAAGGCACAACGTAGGTTAGGTTAAGGCACAACGTAGGTTAGGTTAAGGCACAACGTAGGTTAGGTTAAGGCACAACGTAGGTTAGGTTAAGGCACAACGTAGGTTAGGTTAAGGCACAACGTAGGTTAGGTTAAGGCACAACATAGGTTAGGTTAAGGCACAACATAGGTTAGGTTAAGGCACAACATAGGTTAGGTTAAGGCACAACATAGGTTAGGTTAAGGCACAACATAGGTTAGGTTAAGGCACAACATAGGTTAGGTTAAGGCACAACATAGGTTAGGTTAAGGCACAACATAGGTTAGGTTAAGGCACAACATAGGTTAGGTTAAGGCACAACATAGGTTAGGTTAAGGCACAACATAGGTTAGGTTAAGGCACAACATAGGTTAGGTTAAGGCACAACGTAGGTTAGGTTAAGGCACAACGTAGGTTAGGTTAAGGCACAACGTAGGTTAGGTTAAGGCACAACGTAGGTTAGGTTAAGGCACAACGTAGGTTAGGTTAAGGCACAACGTAGGTTAGGTTAAGGCACAACGTAGGTTAGGTTAAGGCACAACGTAGGTTAGGTTAAGGTACAACGTAGGTTAGGTTAAGGTACAACGTAGGTTAGGTTAAGGGACAACGTAGGTTAGGTTAAGGTACAACGTAGGTTAGGATAAGGTACAACGTAGGTTAGGTTAAGGTACAACGTAGGTTAGGTTAAGGTACAACGTAGGTTAGGTTAAGGTACAACGTAGGTTAGGTTAAGGTACAACGTAGGTTAGGTGAAGGCGCAATGTAGGTTAGGTTAAGGTACGATATACCTTAGGTTAAGGTACAATATCGCTTAGGTTAAGGTACAATATAGCTTAGGTTAAGGTACACGTTGTAGGGAAAGGTGTATTTTGGGGGGGGAGGGGGCGGCAGGTTCGTTGATAGTGATTATCGTAAGTGCATGCCTGCGGGATCATCCGATTTGTCACGTCAGGATGCACTTGTGGCTCATGACAGGCGGCGCTCCGATTCCAAGGTTGTGGCAGATCTGTGTCTTTCATTCCTGCCATTGTTTGTGTACTGTGACAGGAGGCAGTATTGTGATGTTGGGTGCACCCCTGTGTAGGACATGTGTGGGTGTTCGTGGCTTAGCTGAGCAATGGCGGATGTCGGAAGGGTGGGATATTCTGTTTTCTGGGTGGACCTCCCGGTCTGGTTATGATAGTGTGGATTGTGTAATGTGGCGGAGAGGATGCACCGGATGTTCTTCCATGCTGGTGGTTAGATATTGTGTGTGTGCCTGTTAGAGGCAGAGAGTAGTGTGTGATAGTGTCTGG
>NW_026047252.1:125000-129557 GCF_023864345.2 Schistocerca serialis cubense
CGTTCTTGATTAATGAAAACATACTTGGCAAATGCTTTCGCTTCTGTTCGTCTTGCGACGATCCAAGAATTTCACCTCTAACGTCGCAATACGAATGCCCCCGCCTGTCCCTATTAATCATTACCTCGGGTTCCGAAAACCAACAAAATAGAACCGAGGTCCTATTCCATTATTCCATGCACACAGTATTCAGGCGGGCTTGCCTGCTTTAAGCACTCTAATTTGTTCAAAGTAAACGTGCCGGCCCACCGAGACACTCAATAAAGAGCACCCTGGTAGGATTTCAACGGGGTCCGCCTCGGGACGCACGAGCACGCACGAGGCGGTCGCACGCCTTCGGCTCGCCCCACCGGCAGGACGTCCCACGATACATGCCAGTTAAACACCGACGGGCGGTGAACCAACAGCGTGGGACACAAATCCAACTACGAGCTTTTTAACCGCAACAACTTTAATATACGCTATTGGAGCTGGAATTACCGCGGCTGCTGGCACCAGACTTGCCCTCCAATAGATACTCGTTAAAGGATTTAAAGTGTACTCATTCCGATTACGGGGCCTCGGATGAGTCCCGTATCGTTATTTTTCGTCACTACCTCCCCGTGCCGGGAGTGGGTAATTTGCGCGCCTGCTGCCTTCCTTGGATGTGGTAGCCGTTTCTCAGGCTCCCTCTCCGGAATCGAACCCTGATTCCCCGTTACCCGTTACAACCATGGTAGGCGCAGAACCTACCATCGACAGTTGATAAGGCAGACATTTGAAAGATGCGTCGCCGGTACGAGGACCGTGCGATCAGCCCAAAGTTATTCAGAGTCACCAAGGCAAACGGACCGGACGAGCCGACCGATTGGTTTTGATCTAATAAAAGCGTCCCTTCCATCTCTGGTCGGGACTCTGTTTGCATGTATTAGCTCTAGAATTACCACAGTTATCCAAGTAACGTGGGTACGATCTAAGGAACCATAACTGATTTAATGAGCCATTCGCGGTTTCACCTTAATGCGGCTTGTACTGAGACATGCATGGCTTAATCTTTGAGACAAGCATATGACTACTGGCAGGATCAACCAGGGAGCTGCGTCAACTAGAGCTGAGCAGCCGGCCGCCCGGGAGTGTGTCCCGGGGGCCCGCGCGAACACGCAAGCGTCCGCTCAATTATTCTGCAAACAGGAGGAGGCTGAGCTCCCCTGCACAACACACCTCGAAACCCTCTCAGGTCCCGGCGGCGCGCAGCGCCGTCCTAAGTACTTGGTCGGGTTCGAGAGAGGCGCAATCGCCCGGAGTTAGGCGAGTAGACGCTTTAGGTGCGACCACCCGTGCTCCCAACTGAGCTTGCCGCTGCCGACAGAGGCCCGGGAGCGTGCTGTCGTGGCATTGCCGGCGGGAGACAACACGCGCCACCTACGGTGACCGGCAGCTCCAACGCCAGCGCCACAGAAGGACAAAAGCCCCACTTGGGTGCCGAAGCGAACTCTCCCAGCACAGCGCACGCGCCAACACGTCCGCACAGCTGCGATACAAACCACCTGCGAGAACCGCTGGGGCGACCGAGCAGCAGACGGCGTCGCGGCGCCGAGCGCCGGGCGGCGGCGCATCCTCAGCGCACACAGTCCTCAATCGGACCAGCACACTGCAGATGGCCACCGCGCTTCGCACCGGGCCCGCGAGGACCTACTTTGGCCGCAAGGCGCCGCGAGCAGGGGGCGCCGGCGCGCAGCTGCGCCGCCTGCCGCGTCCGTCGGCCGGCGCGCCTGCCACTGGCCGCCCCCACCAGCCGGCTGTAGCGCGTGCGCCCACGCACCGCGCTGCCAGCACGCCGGGCGGCCCCCCCTCACCGGCCGGGGACGGTCCCACCCAGCCACCGCCGCGTATCGCCTCACACCCAGATCCCCTTTCGCGTTCGTGGGCATGGTGGGTCCCCTTTCACGTTCGTGGGCATGGTGGGTATCCCTGAAACAACCGGTTAATAGCTCGACCGATCGTCGCCAACACTGATTCACCTCTAGCGAGAACAACCGCACCACAACGGGTTACCTGTTGTTCATTTGCGTAACGTCACCAGCAAACGTAGACGTCCATCGCCATTTGCAACGAGTATTGCATGCCTGTGTCAGGTGTCACAACACACTACGTCTGCCCACATAGACGCAACAACATGTGCACGCCTCGAGAACACGTGGAAGGTAGCCCCCGTACGTATGCGGTGTCCATTGCGCGAACGACTGTCAGCCGGCCTCTGCAGGATGTCGCAGATGTGGAACGCGGTGCAACATGCTATCACGGTGTGTGAGAAGAGACGACTACGTCCGAATACACGCTCCACTACATCAACAGACTGCTCATGCTGATCGCCATCCAGGGCGTCCGTTCCTCCCACACGTCTGAATGGCGTACCACACTGCAATCCAGCTCTTATAGGGAGACGACACGTAGCTGCGTGCACAATATTTGGACTGTATGGTCTGCCGTTGCTAGGCGCAGTCGTCGTACGGTCACACATGTGCCACGATGTATCATTCAGTACATACGGACCAATGTGCAGTACAGTTTGTGGGTTTTGCGTACATCGGCGGACAGGTGACAGGCCGTACCACAACGTAGGCTGAGTACGTCGGCATGCGAAGGGCATTGAACATGCAAACTTCTCAACGACCAGCTTGCGAAGGCAGGGGGGAAGGGGGGGGGGCATGTACGTCCTGCTGCTATCCACATTACAGTGTATAGCAGGAGCATGTGGAAAGTCAGCAACACCTGCAAGGTGTTTAACATGACGCGATACACAGGGGACCGGGCAGTGCGAATAGCGAACTATATTGCGAGGGTTGCGGTTAGGCAACACTACACTAATTTAACGAGTTGCATAACAATTACAGAGCAGGTTCAGCGACAACGTGCGTCAGGTTAAGGCGCAATATAGGTTAGGTTGAGGCACAATATAGGTTAGGTTAAGGCACAACATGGGTTACGTTAAGGCACAAATTGGGTTACGTTAAGGCACAACATGGGTTACGTTAAGGCACAACATGGGTTACGTTAAGGCACAAATTAGGTTACGTTAAGGCACAAATTAGGTTACGTTAAGGCACAAATTAGGTTACGTTAAGGCACAAATTAGGTTACGTTAAGGCACAAATTAGGTTACGTTAAGGCACAAATTAGGTTACGTTAAGGCACAAATTAGGTTACGTTAAGGCACAAATTAGGTTACGTTAAGGCACAAATTAGGTTACGTTAAGGCACAAATTAGGTTACGTTAAGGCACAAATTAGGTTACGTTAAGGCACAAATTAGGTTACGTTAAGGCACAAATTAGGTTACGTTAAGGCACAAATTAGGTTACGTTAAGGCACAAATTAGGTTACGTTAAGGCACAAATTAGGTTACGTTAAGGTACAATATGGGTTAGGTTAAGGTACAATATGGGTTAGGTTAAGGTACAATATGGGTTAGGTTAAGGTACAATATGGGTTAGGTTAAGGTACAATATGGGTTAGGTTAAGGCACAACGTAGGTTAGGTTAAGGCACAACGTAGGTTAGGTTAAGGCACAACATAGGTTAGGTTAAGGCACAACATAGGTTAGGTTAAGGCACAACATAGGTTAGGTTAAGGCACAACATAGGTTAGGTTAAGGCACAACATAGGTTAGGTTAAGGCACAACATAGGTTAGGTTAAGGCACAACATAGGTTAGGTTAAGGCACAACATAGGTTAGGTTAAGGCACAACATAGGTTAGGTTAAGGCACAACATAGGTTAGGTTAAGGCACAACATAGGTTAGGTTAAGGCACAACGTAGGTTAGGTTAAGGCACAACGTAGGTTAGGTTAAGGCACAACGTAGGTTAGGTTAAGGCACAACGTAGGTTAGGTTAAGGCACAACGTAGGTTAGGTTAAGGCACAACGTAGGTTAGGTTAAGGCACAACGTAGGTTAGGTTAAGGCACAACGTAGGTTAGGTTAAGGCACAACGTAGGTTAGGTTAAGGCACAACGTAGGTTAGGTTAAGGCACAACGTAGGTTAGGTTAAGGCACAACGTAGGTTAGGTTAAGGCACAACGTAGGTTAGGTTAAGGCACAACATAGGTTAGGTTAAGGCACAACATAGGTTAGGTTAAGGCACAACATAGGTTAGGTTAAGGCACAACATAGGTTAGGTTAAGGCACAACATAGGTTAGGTTAAGGCACAACATAGGTTAGGTTAAGGCACAACATAGGTTAGGTTAAGGCACAACATAGGTTAGGTTAAGGCACAACATAGGTTAGGTTAAGGCACAACATAGGTTAGGTTAAGGCACAACATAGGTTAGGTTAAGGCACAACATAGGTTAGGTTAAGGCACAACGTAGGTTAGGTTAAGGCACAACGTAGGTTAGGTTAAGGCACAACGTAGGTTAGGTTAAGGCACAACGTAGGTTAGGTTAAGGCACAACGTAGGTTAGGTTAAGGCACAACGTAGGTTAGGTTAAGGCACAACGTAGGTTAGGTTAAGGCACAACGTAGGTTAGGTTAAGGCACAACGTAGGTTAGGTTAAGGTACAACGTAGGTTAGGTTAAGG
>NW_026047253.1:7500-12500 GCF_023864345.2 Schistocerca serialis cubense
CGTACCTTAACCTAACCTATATCGTACCTTAACCTAACCTATATCGTACCTTAACCTAACCTATATCGTACCTTAACCTAACCTATATCGTACCTTAACCTAACCTATATCGTACCTTAACCTAACCTATATCGTGCCTTAACCTAACCTATATCGTGCCTTAACCTAACCTATATCGTGCCTTAACCTAACCTATATCGTGCCTTAACCTAACCTATATCGTGCCTTAACCTAACCTATATCGTGCCTTAACCTAACCTATATCGTGCCTTAACCTAACCTATATCGTGCCTTAACCTAACCTAATTTGTGCCTTAACCTAACCTAATTTGTGCCTTAACCTAACCTAATTTGTGCCTTAACCTAACCTAATTTGTGCCTTAACCTAACCTAATTTGTGCCTTAACCTAACCTAATTTGTGCCTTAACCTAACCTAATTTGTGCCTTAACCTAACCTAATTTGTGCCGTAACCTAACCTAATTTGTGCCGTAACGTAACCCATGTTGTGCCGTAACGTAACCCATGTTGTGCCGTAACGTAACCCATGTTGTGCCGTAACGTAACCCATGTTGTGCCGTAACGTAACCCATGTTGTGCCGTAACGTAACCCATGTTGTGCCGTAACGTAACCCATGTTGTGCCTTAACCTAACCCATGTTGTGCCGTAACGTAACCCATGTTGTGCCGTAACGTAACCCATGTTGTGCCTTAACCTAACCCATGTTGTGCCTTAACCTAACCCATGTTGTGCCTTAACCTAACCCATGTTGTGCCTTAACCTAACCCATGTTGTGCCTTAACCTAACCCACGTTGTGCCTTAACCTAACCTACGTTGTGCCTTAACCTAACCCATGTTGTGCCTTAACCTAACCCATGTTGTGCCTTAACCTAACCCATGTTGTGCCTTAACCTAACCCATGTTGTGCCTTAACCTAACCCATGTTGTGCCTTAACCTAACCCATGGTGTGCCTTAACCTAACCCATGTTGTGCCTTAACCTAACCCACGTTGTGCCTTAACCTAACCCACGTTGTGCCTTAACCTAACCCACGTTGTGCCTTAACCTAACCCACGTTGTGCCTTAACCTAACCTACGTTGTGCCTTAACCTAACCCATGTTGTGCCTTAACCTAACCCATGTTGTGCCTTAACCTAACCCATGTTGTGCCTTAACCTAACCCATGTTGTGCCTTAACCTAACCCATGTTGTGCCTTAACCTAACCCATGGTGTGCCTTAACCTAACCCATGGTGTGCCTTAACCTAACCCATGGTGTGCCTTAACCTAACCCATGTTGTGCCTTAACCTAACCCATGTTGTGCCTTAACCTAACCCATGTTGTGCCTTAACCTAACCCATGTTGTGCCTTAACCTAACCCATGTTGTGCCTTAACCTAACCCATGTTGTGCCTTAACCTAACCCATGTTGTGCCTTAACCTAACCCATGTTGTGCCTTAACCTAACCCATGTTGTGCCTTAACCTAACCCATGTTGTGCCTTAACCTAACCCATGTTGTGCCTTAACCTAACCCATGTTGTGCCTTAACCTAACCCATGTTGTGCCTTAACCTAACCCATGTTGTGCCTTAACCTAACCCATGTTGTGCCTTAACCTAACCCATGTTGTGCCTTAACCTAACCCATGTTGTGCCTTAACCTAACCCATGTTGTGCCTTAACCTAACCCATGTTGTGCCTTAACCTAACCCATGTTGTGCCTTAACCTAACCCATGTTGTGCCTTAACCTAACCCATGTTGTGCCTTAACCTAACCCATGTTGTGCCTTAACCTAACCCATGTTGTGCCTTAACCTAACCCATGTTGTGCCTTAACCTAACCCATGTTGTGCCTTAACCTAACCCATGTTGTGCCTTAACCTAACCCATGTTGTGCCTTAACCTAACCCATGTTGTGCCTTAACCTAACCCATGTTGTGCCTTAACCTAACCCATGTTGTGCCTTAACGTAACCCATGTTGTGCCTTAACGTAACCCATGTTGTGCCTTAACGTAACCCATGTTGTGCCTTAACCTAACCTATAATGTGCCTTAACCTAACCTAAAGTGCGCCGTAACCTAAACTATATTGCGCCTTAACCTGACGCACGTTGTCGCTGAACCTGCTCTGTAATTGTTATGCAACCCGTTAAAGTAGTGTAGTGTTGCCTAACCGCAACCCTCGCAATATAGTTCGCTACTCGCACTGCCCGGTCCCCTGTGTATCGCGTCATGTTAAACACCTTGCAGGTGTTGCTGACTTTCCACATGCTCCTGCTATACACTGTAGTGTGGATAGCAGCAGGACGTACATGCCCCCCCCCCCTTCCCCCCTGCCTTCGCAAGCTGGTCGGTGAGAAGTTTGCATGTTCAATGCCCTTCGCATGCCGACGTACTCAGCCTACGTTGTGGTACGGCCTGTCACCTGTCCGCCGATGTACGCAAAACCCACAAACTGTACTGCACATTGCTCCGTATGTACTGAATGATACATCGTGGCCCATGTGACCGTATGACGACAGCGCCTAGCAACGGCGGACCATACAGTCCAAATATTGTGCACGCAGCTACGTGTCGTCTCCCTATAAGAGCTGGATTGCAGTGTGGTACGCCATACAGACGTGTGGGAGGAACGGACGCCCTGGATGGCGATCAGCATGAGCAGTCTGTTGATGTAGTGGAGCGTGTATTCGGACGTAGTCGTCTCTTCTCACACACCGTGATAGCATGTTGCACCGCGTTCCACATCTGCGACATGCTGCAGAGGCGGGCTGACAGTCGTTCGCGCAATGGACACCGCATACGTACGGGGTCTACCTTCCACGTGTTCTCTAGGCGTGCACATGTTGTTGCGTCTATGTGGGCAGACGTAGTGTGTTGTGACACCTGACACAGGCATGCAATACTCGTTGCAAATGGCGATGGACGTGTACGTTTGCTGGTGACGTTACGCAAATGAACAACCGGTAACCCGTTGTGGTGCGGTTGTTCTCGCTAGAGGTGAATCAGTGTTGGCGACGATCGGTCGAGCTATTAACCGGTTGTTTCAGGGATACCCACCATGCCCACGAACGTGAAAGGGGACCCACCATGCCCACGAACGTGAAAGGGGATCTGGGTGTGAGGCGATACGCGGCGGTGGCTGGGTGGGACCGTCCCCGGCCGGTGAGGGGGGGCCGCCCGGCGTGCTGGCAGCGCGGTGCGTGGGCGCACGCGCTACAGCCGGCTGGTGGGGGCGGCCGGTGGCAGGCGCGCCGGCCGACGGACGCGGCAGGCGGCGCAGCTGCGCGCCGGCGCCCCCTGCTCGCGGCGCCTTGCGGCCAAAGTAGGTCCTCGCGGGCCCGGTGCGAAGCGCGGTGGCCATCTGCAGTGTGCTGGTCCGATTGAGGACTTTGTGCGCTGAGGATGCGCCGCCGCCCGGCGCTCGGCGCCGCGACGCCGTCTGCTGCTCGGTCGCCCCAGCGGTTCTCGCAGGTGGTTTGTATCGCAGCTGTGCGGACGTGTTGGCGCGTGCGCTGTGCTGGGAGAGTTCGCTTCGGCACCCAAGTAGGGCTTTTGTCCTTCTGTGGCGCTGGCGTTGGAGCTGCCGGTCACCGTAGGTGGCGCGTGTTGTCTCCCGCCGGCAATGCCACGACAGCACGCTCCCGGGCCTCTGTCGGCAGCGGCAAGCTCAGTTGGGAGCACGGGTGGTCGCACCTAAAGCGTCTACTCGCCTAACTCCGGGCGATTGCGCCTCTCTCGAACCCGACCAAGTACTTAGGACGGCGCTGCGCGCCGCCGGGACCTGAGAGGGTTTCGAGGTGTGTTGTGCAGGGGAGCTCAGCCTCCTCCTGTTTGCAGAATAATTGAGCGGACGCTTGCGTGTTCGCGCGGGCCCCCGGGACACACTCCCGGGCGGCCGGCTGCTCAGCTCTAGTTGACGCAGCTCCCTGGTTGATCCTGCCAGTAGTCATATGCTTGTCTCAAAGATTAAGCCATGCATGTCTCAGTACAAGCCGCATTAAGGTGAAACCGCGAATGGCTCATTAAATCAGTTATGGTTCCTTAGATCGTACCCACGTTACTTGGATAACTGTGGTAATTCTAGAGCTAATACATGCAAACAGAGTCCCGACCAGAGATGGAAGGGACGCTTTTATTAGATCAAAACCAATCGGTCGGCTCGTCCGGTCCGTTTGCCTTGGTGACTCTGAATAACTTAGGGCTGATCGCACGGTCCTCGTACCGGCGACGCATCTTTCAAATGTCTGCCTTATCAACTGTCGATGGTAGGTTCTGCGCCTACCATGGTTGTAACGGGTAACGGGGAATCAGGGTTCGATTCCGGAGAGGGAGCCTGAGAAACGGCTACCACATCCAAGGAAGGCAGCAGGCGCGCAAATTACCCACTCCCGGCACGGGGAGGTAGTGACGAAAAATAACGATACGGGACTCATCCGAGGCCCCGTAATCGGAATGAGTACACTTTAAATCCTTTAACGAGTATCTATTGGAGGGCAAGTCTGGTGCCAGCAGCCGCGGTAATTCCAGCTCCAATAGCGTATATTAAAGTTGTTGCGGTTAAAAAGCTCGTAGTTGGATTTGTGTCCCACGCTGTTGGTTCACCGCCCGTCGGTGTTTAACTGGCATGTATCGTGGGACGTCCTGCCGGTGGGGCGAGCCGAAGGCGTGCGACCGCCTCGTGCGTGCTCGTGCGTCCCGAGGCGGACCCCGTTGAAATCCTACCAGGGTGCTCTTTATTGAGTGTCTCGGTGGGCCGGCACGTTTACTTTGAACAAATTAGAGTGCTTAAAGCAGGCAAGCCCGCCTGAATACTGTGTGCATGGAATAATGGAATAGGACCTCGGTTCTATTTTGTTGGTTTTCGGAACCCGAGGTAATGATTAATAGGGACAGGCGGGGGCATTCGTATTGCGACGTTAGAGGTGAAATTCTTGGATCGTCGCAAGACGAACAGAAGCGAAAGCATTTGCCAAGTATGTTTTCATTAATCAAGAACG
>NW_026047253.1:15000-17500 GCF_023864345.2 Schistocerca serialis cubense
CTGTACGAAACCTAAAGGCGTAATGAAAGTGAAGGTCTCGCCTTGCGCGGGCCGAGGGAGGATGGGGCTTCCCCGCCCTTCACGGGGCGGCGGCCTCCGCACTCCCGGGGCGTCTCGTCCTCATTGCGAGGTGAGGCGCACCTAGAGCGTACACGTTGGGACCCGAAAGATGGTGAACTATGCCTGGCCAGGACGAAGTCAGGGGAAACCCTGATGGAGGTCCGTAGCGATTCTGACGTGCAAATCGATCGTCGGAGCTGGGTATAGGGGCGAAAGACTAATCGAACCATCTAGTAGCTGGTTCCCTCCGAAGTTTCCCTCAGGATAGCTGGTGCTCGTACGAGTCTCATCCGGTAAAGCGAATGATTAGAGGCCTTGGGGCCGAAACGACCTCAACCTATTCTCAAACTTTAAATGGGTGAGATCTCCGGCTTGCTTGATATGCTGAAGCCGCGAGCAAACGACTCGGATCGGAGTGCCAAGTGGGCCACTTTTGGTAAGCAGAACTGGCGCTGTGGGATGAACCAAACGCCGAGTTAAGGCGCCCGAATCGACGCTCATGGGAAACCATGAAAGGCGTTGGTTGCTTAAGACAGCAGGACGGTGGCCATGGAAGTCGGAATCCGCTAAGGAGTGTGTAACAACTCACCTGCCGAAGCAACTAGCCCTGAAAATGGATGGCGCTGAAGCGTCGTGCCTATACTCGGCCGTCAGTCTGGCAGTCATGGCCGGTCCTTGCGGCCGGCCGCGAAGCCCTGACGAGTAGGAGGGTCGCGGCGGTGGGCGCAGAAGGGTCTGGGCGTGAGCCTGCCTGGAGCCGCCGTCGGTGCAGATCTTGGTGGTAGTAGCAAATACTCCAGCGAGGCCCTGGAGGGCTGACGCGGAGAAGGGTTTCGTGTGAACAGCCGTTGCACACGAGTCAGTCGATCCTAAGCCCTAGGAGAAATCCGATGTTGATGGGGGCCGTCATAGCATGATGCACTTTGTGCTGGCCCCCGTTGGGCGAAAGGGAATCCGGTTCCTATTCCGGAACCCGGCAGCGGAACCGATACAAGTCGGGCCCCTCTTTTAGAGATGCTCGTCGGGGTAACCCAAAAGGACCCGGAGACGCCGTCGGGAGATCGGGGAAGAGTTTTCTTTTCTGCATGAGCGTTCGAGTTCCCTGGAATCCTCTAGCAGGGAGATAGGGTTTGGAACGCGAAGAGCACCGCAGTTGCGGCGGTGTCCCGATCTTCCCCTCGGACCTTGAAAATCCGGGAGAGGGCCACGTGGAGGTGTCGCGCCGGTTCGTACCCATATCCGCAGCAGGTCTCCAAGGTGAAGAGCCTCTAGTCGATAGAATAATGTAGGTAAGGGAAGTCGGCAAATTGGATCCGTAACTTCGGGATAAGGATTGGCTCTGAGGATCGGGGCGTGTCGGGCTTGGTCGGGAAGTGGGTCAGCGCTAACGTGCCGGGCCTGGGCGAGGTGAGTGCCGTAGGGGTGCCGGTAAGTGCGGGCGTTTAGCGCGGGCGTGGTCTGCTCTCGCCGTTGGTCGGCCTCGTGCTGGCCGGCGGTGCAGGATGCGCGCGCCTGCGCGGCGTTCGCGCCCCGGTGCTTCAACCTGCGTGCAGGATCCGAGCTCGGTCCCGTGCCTTGGCCTCCCACGGATCTTCCTTGCTGCGAGGCCGCGTCCGCCTTAGCGTGCTCCTCCGGGGGCGCGCGGGTGCGCGGATTCTCTTCGGCCGCCATTCAACGATCAACTCAGAACTGGCACGGACTGGGGGAATCCGACTGTCTAATTAAAACAAAGCATTGCGATGGCCCTAGCGGGTGTTGACGCAATGTGATTTCTGCCCAGTGCTCTGAATGTCAACGTGAAGAAATTCAAGCAAGCGCGGGTAAACGGCGGGAGTAACTATGACTCTCTTAAGGTAGCCAAATGCCTCGTCATCTAATTAGTGACGCGCATGAATGGATTAACGAGATTCCCGCTGTCCCTATGTCCACAGGATGTCCACAGGGATCAGTTTGCGGCCCCGTATTTTGGGATATAAATATGGAGCCGTTGCTGCATTCCCTGCAGCAGGAAGCATCAGTATTGGGAGCCGTTGCATACGCGGACGACCTGCTAATCTTAACACATGGTAATAGCCGACTACAACTAGAAGGGCGAAGTAGAAACATAATGGATATCCTGAGTGCCTGGTGTAGGAATTCTAAAATGGCAATTGCGCCTCAAAAATCGAACTATATGCTCCTGAAAGGGAAAATGGCAAGAGATCCGTCAATCAGGATCGACAACGCAATTGTAGTAAGAAAAAATGTAAGTAAATATCTGGGTGTCTACCTGGATCAAGGATGGAATTTTAGGACCCATATTGAACAAACAGGAGGAAAGACACTAGCGATAATGCATAAACTAATAAGGATCGGGCAGCAAAGATTTCACTTACCGCCAAATGTCATCAAACTATACCACGGCAGCCTGCTAGTGTCAATAATGGGATATGGATCAAGT
>NW_026047253.1:22500-27500 GCF_023864345.2 Schistocerca serialis cubense
AACCTAACCTATATCGTACCTTAACCTAACCTATATCGTACCTTAACCTAACCTATATCGTACCTTAACCTAACCTATATCGTACCTTAACCTAACCTATATCGTACCTTAACCTAACCTATATCGTGCCTTAACCTAACCTATATCGTGCCTTAACCTAACCTATATCGTGCCTTAACCTAACCTATATCGTGCCTTAACCTAACCTATATCGTGCCTTAACCTAACCTATATCGTGCCTTAACCTAACCTATATCGTGCCTTAACCTAACCTATATCGTGCCTTAACCTAACCTAATTTGTGCCTTAACCTAACCTAATTTGTGCCTTAACCTAACCTAATTTGTGCCTTAACCTAACCTAATTTGTGCCTTAACCTAACCTAATTTGTGCCTTAACCTAACCTAATTTGTGCCTTAACCTAACCTAATTTGTGCCTTAACCTAACCTAATTTGTGCCGTAACCTAACCTAATTTGTGCCGTAACGTAACCCATGTTGTGCCGTAACGTAACCCATGTTGTGCCGTAACGTAACCCATGTTGTGCCGTAACGTAACCCATGTTGTGCCGTAACGTAACCCATGTTGTGCCGTAACGTAACCCATGTTGTGCCGTAACGTAACCCATGTTGTGCCTTAACCTAACCCATGTTGTGCCTTAACCTAACCCATGTTGTGCCTTAACCTAACCCATGTTGTGCCTTAACCTAACCCATGTTGTGCCTTAACCTAACCCATGTTGTGCCTTAACCTAACCCACGTTGTGCCTTAACCTAACCTACGTTGTGCCTTAACCTAACCCATGTTGTGCCTTAACCTAACCCATGTTGTGCCTTAACCTAACCCATGTTGTGCCTTAACCTAACCCATGTTGTGCCTTAACCTAACCCATGTTGTGCCTTAACCTAACCCATGTTGTGCCTTAACCTAACCCATGTTGTGCCTTAACCTAACCCATGGTGTGCCTTAACCTAACCCATGTTGTGCCTTAACCTAACCCATGTTGTGCCTTAACCTAACCCACGTTGTGCCTTAACCTAACCCACGTTGTGCCTTAACCTAACCCACGTTGTGCCTTAACCTAACCCACGTTGTGCCTTAACCTAACCTACGTTGTGCCTTAACCTAACCCATGTTGTGCCTTAACCTAACCCATGTTGTGCCTTAACCTAACCCATGTTGTGCCTTAACCTAACCCATGTTGTGCCTTAACCTAACCCATGTTGTGCCTTAACCTAACCCATGGTGTGCCTTAACCTAACCCATGGTGTGCCTTAACCTAACCCATGGTGTGCCTTAACCTAACCCATGTTGTGCCTTAACCTAACCCATGTTGTGCCTTAACCTAACCCATGTTGTGCCTTAACCTAACCCATGTTGTGCCTTAACCTAACCCATGTTGTGCCTTAACCTAACCCATGTTGTGCCTTAACCTAACCCATGTTGTGCCTTAACCTAACCCATGTTGTGCCTTAACCTAACCCATGTTGTGCCTTAACCTAACCCATGTTGTGCCTTAACCTAACCCATGTTGTGCCTTAACCTAACCCATGTTGTGCCTTAACCTAACCCATGTTGTGCCTTAACCTAACCCATGTTGTGCCTTAACCTAACCCATGTTGTGCCTTAACCTAACCCATGTTGTGCCTTAACCTAACCCATGTTGTGCCTTAACCTAACCCATGTTGTGCCTTAACCTAACCCATGTTGTGCCTTAACCTAACCCATGTTGTGCCTTAACCTAACCCATGTTGTGCCTTAACCTAACCCATGTTGTGCCTTAACCTAACCCATGTTGTGCCTTAACCTAACCCATGTTGTGCCTTAACCTAACCCATGTTGTGCCTTAACCTAACCCATGTTGTGCCTTAACCTAACCCATGTTGTGCCTTAACCTAACCCATGTTGTGCCTTAACCTAACCCATGTTGTGCCTTAACCTAACCCATGTTGTGCCTTAACCTAACCCATGTTGTGCCTTAACCTAACCCATGTTGTGCCTTAACCTAACCCATGTTGTGCCTTAACCTAACCCATGTTGTGCCTTAACCTAACCCATGTTGTGCCTTAACGTAACCCATGTTGTGCCTTAACGTAACCCATGTTGTGCCTTAACGTAACCCATGTTGTGCCTTAACCTAACCTATAATGTGCCTTAACCTAACCTAAAGTGCGCCGTAACCTAAACTATATTGCGCCTTAACCTGACGCACGTTGTCGCTGAACCTGCTCTGTAATTGTTATGCAACCCGTTAAAGTAGTGTAGTGTTGCCTAACCGCAACCCTCGCAATATAGTTCGCTACTCGCACTGCCCGGTCCCCTGTGTATCGCGTCATGTTAAACACCTTGCAGGTGTTGCTGACTTTCCACATGCTCCTGCTATACACTGTAGTGTGGATAGCAGCAGGACGTACATGCCCCCCCCCCCTTCCCCCCTGCCTTCGCAAGCTGGTCGGTGAGAAGTTTGCATGTTCAATGCCCTTCGCATGCCGACGTACTCAGCCTACGTTGTGGTACGGCCTGTCACCTGTCCGCCGATGTACGCAAAACCCACAAACTGTACTGCACATTGCTCCGTATGTACTGAATGATACATCGTGGCCCATGTGACCGTATGACGACAGCGCCTAGCAACGGCGGACCATACAGTCCAAATATTGTGCACGCAGCTACGTGTCGTCTCCCTATAAGAGCTGGATTGCAGTGTGGTACGCCATACAGACGTGTGGGAGGAACGGACGCCCTGGATGGCGATCAGCATGAGCAGTCTGTTGATGTAGTGGAGCGTGTATTCGGACGTAGTCGTCTCTTCTCACACACCGTGATAGCATGTTGCACCGCGTTCCACATCTGCGACATGCTGCAGAGGCGGGCTGACAGTCGTTCGCGCAATGGACACCGCATACGTACGGGGTCTACCTTCCACGTGTTCTCTAGGCGTGCACATGTTGTTGCGTCTATGTGGGCAGACGTAGTGTGTTGTGACACCTGACACAGGCATGCAATACTCGTTGCAAATGGCGATGGACGTGTACGTTTGCTGGTGACGTTACGCAAATGAACAACCGGTAACCCGTTGTGGTGCGGTTGTTCTCGCTAGAGGTGAATCAGTGTTGGCGACGATCGGTCGAGCTATTAACCGGTTGTTTCAGGGATACCCACCATGCCCACGAACGTGAAAGGGGACCCACCATGCCCACGAACGTGAAAGGGGATCTGGGTGTGAGGCGATACGCGGCGGTGGCTGGGTGGGACCGTCCCCGGCCGGTGAGGGGGGGCCGCCCGGCGTGCTGGCAGCGCGGTGCGTGGGCGCACGCGCTACAGCCGGCTGGTGGGGGCGGCCGGTGGCAGGCGCGCCGGCCGACGGACGCGGCAGGCGGCGCAGCTGCGCGCCGGCGCCCCCTGCTCGCGGCGCCTTGCGGCCAAAGTAGGTCCTCGCGGGCCCGGTGCGAAGCGCGGTGGCCATCTGCAGTGTGCTGGTCCGATTGAGGACTTTGTGCGCTGAGGATGCGCCGCCGCCCGGCGCTCGGCGCCGCGACGCCGTCTGCTGCTCGGTCGCCCCAGCGGTTCTCGCAGGTGGTTTGTATCGCAGCTGTGCGGACGTGTTGGCGCGTGCGCTGTGCTGGGAGAGTTCGCTTCGGCACCCAAGTAGGGCTTTTGTCCTTCTGTGGCGCTGGCGTTGGAGCTGCCGGTCACCGTAGGTGGCGCGTGTTGTCTCCCGCCGGCAATGCCACGACAGCACGCTCCCGGGCCTCTGTCGGCAGCGGCAAGCTCAGTTGGGAGCACGGGTGGTCGCACCTAAAGCGTCTACTCGCCTAACTCCGGGCGATTGCGCCTCTCTCGAACCCGACCAAGTACTTAGGACGGCGCTGCGCGCCGCCGGGACCTGAGAGGGTTTCGAGGTGTGTTGTGCAGGGGAGCTCAGCCTCCTCCTGTTTGCAGAATAATTGAGCGGACGCTTGCGTGTTCGCGCGGGCCCCCGGGACACACTCCCGGGCGGCCGGCTGCTCAGCTCTAGTTGACGCAGCTCCCTGGTTGATCCTGCCAGTAGTCATATGCTTGTCTCAAAGATTAAGCCATGCATGTCTCAGTACAAGCCGCATTAAGGTGAAACCGCGAATGGCTCATTAAATCAGTTATGGTTCCTTAGATCGTACCCACGTTACTTGGATAACTGTGGTAATTCTAGAGCTAATACATGCAAACAGAGTCCCGACCAGAGATGGAAGGGACGCTTTTATTAGATCAAAACCAATCGGTCGGCTCGTCCGGTCCGTTTGCCTTGGTGACTCTGAATAACTTAGGGCTGATCGCACGGTCCTCGTACCGGCGACGCATCTTTCAAATGTCTGCCTTATCAACTGTCGATGGTAGGTTCTGCGCCTACCATGGTTGTAACGGGTAACGGGGAATCAGGGTTCGATTCCGGAGAGGGAGCCTGAGAAACGGCTACCACATCCAAGGAAGGCAGCAGGCGCGCAAATTACCCACTCCCGGCACGGGGAGGTAGTGACGAAAAATAACGATACGGGACTCATCCGAGGCCCCGTAATCGGAATGAGTACACTTTAAATCCTTTAACGAGTATCTATTGGAGGGCAAGTCTGGTGCCAGCAGCCGCGGTAATTCCAGCTCCAATAGCGTATATTAAAGTTGTTGCGGTTAAAAAGCTCGTAGTTGGATTTGTGTCCCACGCTGTTGGTTCACCGCCCGTCGGTGTTTAACTGGCATGTATCGTGGGACGTCCTGCCGGTGGGGCGAGCCGAAGGCGTGCGACCGCCTCGTGCGTGCTCGTGCGTCCCGAGGCGGACCCCGTTGAAATCCTACCAGGGTGCTCTTTATTGAGTGTCTCGGTGGGCCGGCACGTTTACTTTGAACAAATTAGAGTGCTTAAAGCAGGCAAGCCCGCCTGAATACTGTGTGCATGGAATAATGGAATAGGACCTCGGTTCTATTTTGTTGGTTTTCGGAACCCGAGGTAATGATTAATAGGGACAGGC
>NW_026047253.1:30000-35000 GCF_023864345.2 Schistocerca serialis cubense
GCGGAATAATCGCTCCCGTCAGCGGCGCTTCAGCTTTGGACAATTTCACGACCCGTCTTGAAACACGGACCAAGGAGTCTAACATGTGCGCGAGTCATTGGGCTGTACGAAACCTAAAGGCGTAATGAAAGTGAAGGTCTCGCCTTGCGCGGGCCGAGGGAGGATGGGGCTTCCCCGCCCTTCACGGGGCGGCGGCCTCCGCACTCCCGGGGCGTCTCGTCCTCATTGCGAGGTGAGGCGCACCTAGAGCGTACACGTTGGGACCCGAAAGATGGTGAACTATGCCTGGCCAGGACGAAGTCAGGGGAAACCCTGATGGAGGTCCGTAGCGATTCTGACGTGCAAATCGATCGTCGGAGCTGGGTATAGGGGCGAAAGACTAATCGAACCATCTAGTAGCTGGTTCCCTCCGAAGTTTCCCTCAGGATAGCTGGTGCTCGTACGAGTCTCATCCGGTAAAGCGAATGATTAGAGGCCTTGGGGCCGAAACGACCTCAACCTATTCTCAAACTTTAAATGGGTGAGATCTCCGGCTTGCTTGATATGCTGAAGCCGCGAGCAAACGACTCGGATCGGAGTGCCAAGTGGGCCACTTTTGGTAAGCAGAACTGGCGCTGTGGGATGAACCAAACGCCGAGTTAAGGCGCCCGAATCGACGCTCATGGGAAACCATGAAAGGCGTTGGTTGCTTAAGACAGCAGGACGGTGGCCATGGAAGTCGGAATCCGCTAAGGAGTGTGTAACAACTCACCTGCCGAAGCAACTAGCCCTGAAAATGGATGGCGCTGAAGCGTCGTGCCTATACTCGGCCGTCAGTCTGGCAGTCATGGCCGGTCCTTGCGGCCGGCCGCGAAGCCCTGACGAGTAGGAGGGTCGCGGCGGTGGGCGCAGAAGGGTCTGGGCGTGAGCCTGCCTGGAGCCGCCGTCGGTGCAGATCTTGGTGGTAGTAGCAAATACTCCAGCGAGGCCCTGGAGGGCTGACGCGGAGAAGGGTTTCGTGTGAACAGCCGTTGCACACGAGTCAGTCGATCCTAAGCCCTAGGAGAAATCCGATGTTGATGGGGGCCGTCATAGCATGATGCACTTTGTGCTGGCCCCCGTTGGGCGAAAGGGAATCCGGTTCCTATTCCGGAACCCGGCAGCGGAACCGATACAAGTCGGGCCCCTCTTTTAGAGATGCTCGTCGGGGTAACCCAAAAGGACCCGGAGACGCCGTCGGGAGATCGGGGAAGAGTTTTCTTTTCTGCATGAGCGTTCGAGTTCCCTGGAATCCTCTAGCAGGGAGATAGGGTTTGGAACGCGAAGAGCACCGCAGTTGCGGCGGTGTCCCGATCTTCCCCTCGGACCTTGAAAATCCGGGAGAGGGCCACGTGGAGGTGTCGCGCCGGTTCGTACCCATATCCGCAGCAGGTCTCCAAGGTGAAGAGCCTCTAGTCGATAGAATAATGTAGGTAAGGGAAGTCGGCAAATTGGATCCGTAACTTCGGGATAAGGATTGGCTCTGAGGATCGGGGCGTGTCGGGCTTGGTCGGGAAGTGGGTCAGCGCTAACGTGCCGGGCCTGGGCGAGGTGAGTGCCGTAGGGGTGCCGGTAAGTGCGGGCGTTTAGCGCGGGCGTGGTCTGCTCTCGCCGTTGGTCGGCCTCGTGCTGGCCGGCGGTGCAGGATGCGCGCGCCTGCGCGGCGTTCGCGCCCCGGTGCTTCAACCTGCGTGCAGGATCCGAGCTCGGTCCCGTGCCTTGGCCTCCCACGGATCTTCCTTGCTGCGAGGCCGCGTCCGCCTTAGCGTGCTCCTCCGGGGGCGCGCGGGTGCGCGGATTCTCTTCGGCCGCCATTCAACGATCAACTCAGAACTGGCACGGACTGGGGGAATCCGACTGTCTAATTAAAACAAAGCATTGCGATGGCCCTAGCGGGTGTTGACGCAATGTGATTTCTGCCCAGTGCTCTGAATGTCAACGTGAAGAAATTCAAGCAAGCGCGGGTAAACGGCGGGAGTAACTATGACTCTCTTAAGGTGGCCAAGTGGCGGCGGTGTGGCTGCATCCGGACTTGGCTTTTCGAAGTGCGGTCTTGATGTAGTCGTGCTGCTGCTGCGAGGTGCCTTCCTTGGGTTATGGTTACAGGGAGAGTGATGCGCAATACATGGGCCTAGCCCTCTTAGCCTCTCCTCTCCTGCGGTCTTCTCCCCTTCTCGTGGGCCCGCTGATTTTCGCAGAGTGGAAGACCGCACCAGGGGCTTGGGGGGGTTACCAGCCCCCCCTCGCACTATCCCTTTTTTAGTTGGGGGCAGTAATCAGAGAAAAAGTGGTGGCCCTTCCGCTGAAGGTGCCACCCCAACTCCCCCAGCACCTAGCCGGCCAACCGGCCGTGCCGAAAATCTTGTAACTTTTGCAGCAGTATACGCCTGTAGTGAGTGCCACCGCAGCTTCACCACCAAGAACGGTCTCGGGGTCCATCGCCGCCGCCAACACCTTGCGGCCGCCAACGCGGAGATCGTCACGGAGAGGCATCGCGCGAGGTGGACGGAGGAAGAAGTCCTGTCGCTCGCCAAGGCAGAGGCCGAATTGTTCCTCGAGAGGGACGCCCGGTTCTTCTTTGTAAATCAAGAGCTCATCAGGATGTTCCCCGACCGAACGCTTGAGGCAATCAAGTGCCGACGGCGGCAAGCTGCCCACAAGCAGCTTGTCCGCCAATTCATGGAGGCGCTTGAGATCGGTCGGGGGGAAGAGCCGGCGTCCCGCCGGGGAGCAGCGAGCCCGCTGCCTGACGCGGGCGAGGCCGCTGCGCCGCCCGTCGACGCAGCCGAGGACTTCGCGGCCGACACCACCGGGCCGCCGCCGGAGGGGCCGACTGACGCCGCCATCTGGGAGCATCTGGCGGGGCTACCCGCTTCCGCCCAGCGTTTCTCTGCCCTGGATCGTGTTATAGGTCTGGGGCGGGGCACGCCGCCCGATGTCATCCTGGGCATGCTCCCGGATGCCCTTGCGTCGGTCGGGTCCAGAGGGGAGAGATCGATCACCAGGACACAGCGGCCGCGCCAACCATCGAAGCGGCCGCCTGCCGCGCCGCCGACGCAGAAGCGCAAGCGGCGCCGCTGGGAGTACGCGAGAACGCAGGATGCCTTCCGACGGTCGCGTGCACGTTGCGTGCGCGGCCTCTTGGATGGCACCCTGCTCCAGCCGCCACCTGCCATCCCTGGTCTGCTGGACTTCTGGGCGGACCTCTTCACCAAGAAGCCCATCTCCACCGCGGGCTTCATTCGTGACCGCCTCCTCCCGCACTCGGAGCCTGTCGCTCCCGAGTGCCTATGGGGGCCGGTCACACATGAGGAGGTCGCCGCCGCGTTGCCGCCCAGGGGATCAGCGGCCGGGCCGGACGGCCTTACCCCAGCGGAGTTGCGGCGCCTGCCGCACGAAGTCCTGGTGAAAGTGATGAATCTCTTCCTTCTGGCCCGCGCCCTTCCGGAACGCCTGCTTCGCGCGCGGACGTCCCTTCTCCCGAAAACGGCTGCACCAACATCCCCCGCTGACTTTCGCCCCATTACGGTCTGCTCGGTGTTGGCGCGGACCTTTCACAAGGTTCTCGCGTCACGCCTGATGCGCGCATGTGCTGTGGACGAACGTCAGCGGGCATTCATCCCTCGGGATGGGATGTTGGAAAATACCTTCATCTTGGACACTGCTCTCACCGACGCAGTTCGCTCCTGCCGCTCTGTCTTTGTGGCATCGATCGACGTATCTAAGGCATTCGATTCGGTAGATCATGCTGCCCTTCGCCCCGTGCTGAAGGCGCATGGCCTGCCGGATTGTTTTGTCGAGTATGTCGAGCGGTGCTACGAGGGCAGCACGACAGTGATAGCGGACGGCGCCGGCGTGGGCGTGTCTGTGCAGCCAGCACGGGGCGTTCGCCAGGGCGATCCCCTCTCCCCCCTCCTGTTCAACTTTGCGGTGGACTACGTTTTAGGCCAACTGCCCTCCCACATCGGAGCTCGGATCCTCGGTCGCAGAGTCAACGCTGCGGCCTTTGCAGATGACGTCTTGCTGTTTGCAGCGACCCCGAGGGGCTTGCAGTCCCTCATCGACGCAGCTACCGCAGCCCTCGCCCACCTGGGGCTGCAGATCAACGCCCGGAAGTGTTTCACCCTCGCCTTAGTCGCGTCAGGGCGCGAGAAGAAGGTGAAGGTGGACAGCAATGTCACCTTCACAGCAGGCAACACCACCATGCCTGCCCTGCGTGTGGGTGAAACCTTCCGGTACCTGGGGCTGCAATTTTCCACGGCGGGTCGCTGTGTCTTCAATCCACGTCGCCACCTGGTGGAGCAGCTTGACGTCATCTCCCGAGCTCCGCTGAAGCCGCAACAGCGCCTCCACGCTCTCACCAACGTACTTCTCCCTGGCCTGTACCACGGGCTGGCCCTCAGCCGCACCCGGGTGGGTGCATTGAAGTCGGCCGACGTCACCATCCGGGCCGCCGTCAGGAGATGGTTCCGCCTTCCGGCGGACACCCCCCTGGGATACTTCCACGCTCCTGTTGCCCAGGGGGGCCTCGGCATTCCATCTTGCCGATGGATGGGTCCGACCCTCCGTCGGTCCCGTCTCCTGGCGCTGAAGAAGATAGGGCCAGCCTGCGACGGTGCAGGCATGGATGAGGTGCAGCGTGAGATCGAGGTGCTGGAGCGCCACCTAATGTGGGAGGGCCACCTCCTCAAATCGTCAACGCAGGTTGGGGAAATGTGGGCGGCGCGCCTACACATCGCCATTGACGGTGCGGCGCTGTCATCTTCTGCCGCCGTCAGTGGCCAACATCAGTGGGTCGCCGACACCAGTCGCCTGCTATCTGGGCGTGAATACATCGACGCCCTCCGCGCCCGCATCAACGCCTTCCCTACGAAGGCACGGCGCAGTCGCGGGCGGGAGGCGGACACCAGATGCCGCGCGGGGTGCCAGGCCGTGGAGACCGCCAACCACGTACTTCAGGCTTGCTTTCGGACGCACGGGTC
>NW_026047253.1:40000-45000 GCF_023864345.2 Schistocerca serialis cubense
TTGTGCCGTAACGTAACCCATGTTGTGCCGTAACGTAACCCATGTTGTGCCGTAACGTAACCCATGTTGTGCCGTAACGTAACCCATGTTGTGCCTTAACCTAACCCATGTTGTGCCTTAACCTAACCCATGTTGTGCCTTAACCTAACCCATGTTGTGCCTTAACCTAACCCATGTTGTGCCTTAACCTAACCCACGTTGTGCCTTAACCTAACCCACGTTGTGCCTTAACCTAACCTACGTTGTGCCTTAACCTAACCCATGTTGTGCCTTAACCTAACCCATGTTGTGCCTTAACCTAACCCATGTTGTGCCTTAACCTAACCCATGTTGTGCCTTAACCTAACCCATGTTGTGCCTTAACCTAACCCATGTTGTGCCTTAACCTAACCCATGTTGTGCCTTAACCTAACCCATGGTGTGCCTTAACCTAACCCATGTTGTGCCTTAACCTAACCCATGTTGTGCCTTAACCTAACCCACGTTGTGCCTTAACCTAACCCACGTTGTGCCTTAACCTAACCCACGTTGTGCCTTAACCTAACCCACGTTGTGCCTTAACCTAACCTACGTTGTGCCTTAACCTAACCCATGTTGTGCCTTAACCTAACCCATGTTGTGCCTTAACCTAACCCATGATGTGCCTTAACCTAACCCATGTTGTGCCTTAACCTAACCCATGTTGTGCCTTAACCTAACCCATGGTGTGCCTTAACCTAACCCATGGTGTGCCTTAACCTAACCCATGTTGTGCCTTAACCTAACCCATGTTGTGCCTTAACCTAACCCATGTTGTGCCTTAACCTAACCCATGTTGTGCCTTAACCTAACCCATGTTGTGCCTTAACCTAACCCATGTTGTGCCTTAACCTAACCCATGTTGTGCCTTAACCTAACCCATGTTGTGCCTTAACCTAACCCATGTTGTGCCTTAACCTAACCCATGTTGTGCCTTAACCTAACCCATGTTGTGCCTTAACCTAACCCATGTTGTGCCTTAACCTAACCCATGTTGTGCCTTAACCTAACCCATGTTGTGCCTTAACCTAACCCATGTTGTGCCTTAACCTAACCCATGTTGTGCCTTAACCTAACCCATGTTGTGCCTTAACCTAACCCATGTTGTGCCTTAACCTAACCCATGTTGTGCCTTAACCTAACCCATGTTGTGCCTTAACCTAACCCATGTTGTGCCTTAACCTAACCCATGTTGTGCCTTAACCTAACCCATGTTGTGCCTTAACCTAACCCATGTTGTGCCTTAACCTAACCCATGTTGTGCCTTAACCTAACCCATGTTGTGCCTTAACCTAACCCATGTTGTGCCTTAACCTAACCCATGTTGTGCCTTAACCTAACCCATGTTGTGCCTTAACCTAACCCATGTTGTGCCTTAACCTAACCCATGTTGTGCCTTAACGTAACCCATGTTGTGCCTTAACGTAACCCATGTTGTGCCTTAACGTAACCCATGTTGTGCCTTAACCTAACCTATAATGTGCCTTAACCTAACCTAAAGTGCGCCGTAACCTAAACTATATTGCGCCTTAACCTGACGCACGTTGTCGCTGAACCTGCTCTGTAATTGTTATGCAACCCGTTAAAGTAGTGTAGTGTTGCCTAACCGCAACCCTCGCAATATAGTTCGCTACTCGCACTGCCCGGTCCCCTGTGTATCGCGTCATGTTAAACACCTTGCAGGTGTTGCTGACTTTCCACATGCTCCTGCTATACACTGTAGTGTGGATAGCAGCAGGACGTACATGCCCCCCCCCCTTCCCCCCTGCCTTCGCAAGCTGGTCGGTGAGAAGTTTGCATGTTCAATGCCCTTCGCATGCCGACGTACTCAGCCTACGTTGTGGTACGGCCTGTCACCTGTCCGCCGATGTACGCAAAACCCACAAACTGTACTGCACATTGCTCCGTATGTACTGAATGATACATCGTGGCCCATGTGACCGTATGACGACAGCGCCTAGCAACGGCGGACCATACAGTCCAAATATTGTGCACGCAGCTACGTGTCGTCTCCCTATAAGAGCTGGATTGCAGTGTGGTACGCCATACAGACGTGTGGGAGGAACGGACGCCCTGGATGGCGATCAGCATGAGCAGTCTGTTGATGTAGTGGAGCGTGTATTCGGACGTAGTCGTCTCTTCTCACACACCGTGATAGCATGTTGCACCGCGTTCCACATCTGCGACATGCTGCAGAGGCGGGCTGACAGTCGTTCGCGCAATGGACACCGCATACGTACGGGGTCTACCTTCCACGTGTTCTCTAGGCGTGCACATGTTGTTGCGTCTATGTGGGCAGACGTAGTGTGTTGTGACACCTGACACAGGCATGCAATACTCGTTGCAAATGGCGATGGACGTGTACGTTTGCTGGTGACGTTACGCAAATGAACAACCGGTAACCCGTTGTGGTGCGGTTGTTCTCGCTAGAGGTGAATCAGTGTTGGCGACGATCGGTCGAGCTATTAACCGGTTGTTTCAGGGATACCCACCATGCCCACGAACGTGAAAGGGGACCCACCATGCCCACGAACGTGAAAGGGGATCTGGGTGTGAGGCGATACGCGGCGGTGGCTGGGTGGGACCGTCCCCGGCCGGTGAGGGGGGGCCGCCCGGCGTGCTGGCAGCGCGGTGCGTGGGCGCACGCGCTACAGCCGGCTGGTGGGGGCGGCCGGTGGCAGGCGCGCCGGCCGACGGACGCGGCAGGCGGCGCAGCTGCGCGCCGGCGCCCCCTGCTCGCGGCGCCTTGCGGCCAAAGTAGGTCCTCGCGGGCCCGGTGCGAAGCGCGGTGGCCATCTGCAGTGTGCTGGTCCGATTGAGGACTTTGTGCGCTGAGGATGCGCCGCCGCCCGGCGCTCGGCGCCGCGACGCCGTCTGCTGCTCGGTCGCCCCAGCGGTTCTCGCAGGTGGTTTGTATCGCAGCTGTGCGGACGTGTTGGCGCGTGCGCTGTGCTGGGAGAGTTCGCTTCGGCACCCAAGTAGGGCTTTTGTCCTTCTGTGGCGCTGGCGTTGGAGCTGCCGGTCACCGTAGGTGGCGCGTGTTGTCTCCCGCCGGCAATGCCACGACAGCACGCTCCCGGGCCTCTGTCGGCAGCGGCAAGCTCAGTTGGGAGCACGGGTGGTCGCACCTAAAGCGTCTACTCGCCTAACTCCGGGCGATTGCGCCTCTCTCGAACCCGACCAAGTACTTAGGACGGCGCTGCGCGCCGCCGGGACCTGAGAGGGTTTCGAGGTGTGTTGTGCAGGGGAGCTCAGCCTCCTCCTGTTTGCAGAATAATTGAGCGGACGCTTGCGTGTTCGCGCGGGCCCCCGGGACACACTCCCGGGCGGCCGGCTGCTCAGCTCTAGTTGACGCAGCTCCCTGGTTGATCCTGCCAGTAGTCATATGCTTGTCTCAAAGATTAAGCCATGCATGTCTCAGTACAAGCCGCATTAAGGTGAAACCGCGAATGGCTCATTAAATCAGTTATGGTTCCTTAGATCGTACCCACGTTACTTGGATAACTGTGGTAATTCTAGAGCTAATACATGCAAACAGAGTCCCGACCAGAGATGGAAGGGACGCTTTTATTAGATCAAAACCAATCGGTCGGCTCGTCCGGTCCGTTTGCCTTGGTGACTCTGAATAACTTAGGGCTGATCGCACGGTCCTCGTACCGGCGACGCATCTTTCAAATGTCTGCCTTATCAACTGTCGATGGTAGGTTCTGCGCCTACCATGGTTGTAACGGGTAACGGGGAATCAGGGTTCGATTCCGGAGAGGGAGCCTGAGAAACGGCTACCACATCCAAGGAAGGCAGCAGGCGCGCAAATTACCCACTCCCGGCACGGGGAGGTAGTGACGAAAAATAACGATACGGGACTCATCCGAGGCCCCGTAATCGGAATGAGTACACTTTAAATCCTTTAACGAGTATCTATTGGAGGGCAAGTCTGGTGCCAGCAGCCGCGGTAATTCCAGCTCCAATAGCGTATATTAAAGTTGTTGCGGTTAAAAAGCTCGTAGTTGGATTTGTGTCCCACGCTGTTGGTTCACCGCCCGTCGGTGTTTAACTGGCATGTATCGTGGGACGTCCTGCCGGTGGGGCGAGCCGAAGGCGTGCGACCGCCTCGTGCGTGCTCGTGCGTCCCGAGGCGGACCCCGTTGAAATCCTACCAGGGTGCTCTTTATTGAGTGTCTCGGTGGGCCGGCACGTTTACTTTGAACAAATTAGAGTGCTTAAAGCAGGCAAGCCCGCCTGAATACTGTGTGCATGGAATAATGGAATAGGACCTCGGTTCTATTTTGTTGGTTTTCGGAACCCGAGGTAATGATTAATAGGGACAGGCGGGGGCATTCGTATTGCGACGTTAGAGGTGAAATTCTTGGATCGTCGCAAGACGAACAGAAGCGAAAGCATTTGCCAAGTATGTTTTCATTAATCAAGAACGAAAGTTAGAGGTTCGAAGGCGATCAGATACCGCCCTAGTTCTAACCATAAACGATGCCAGCCAGCGATCCGCCGCAGTTCCTCCGATGACTCGGCGGGCAGCCTCCGGGAAACCAAAGCTTTTGGGTTCCGGGGGAAGTATGGTTGCAAAGCTGAAACTTAAAGGAATTGACGGAAGGGCACCACCAGGAGTGGAGCCTGCGGCTTAATTTGACTCAACACGGGAAACCTCACCAGGCCCGGACACCGGAAGGATTGACAGATTGATAGCTCTTTCTTGATTCGGTGGGTGGTGGTGCATGGCCGTTCTTAGTTGGTGGAGCGATTTGTCTGGTTAATTCCGATAACGAACGAGACTCTAGCCTGCTAACTAGTCGCGTGACATCCTTCGTGCTGTCAGCGATTACTTTTCTTCTTAGAGGGACAGGCGGCTTCTAGCCGCACGAGATTGAGCAATAACAGGTCTGTGATGCCCTTAGATGTTCTGGGCCGCACGCGCGCTACACTGAAGGAATCAGCGTGTCTTCCTAGGCCGAAAGGTCGGGGTAACC